>NW_026369143.1:359-559 GCF_001194135.2 Octopus bimaculoides | reverse complement strand
CGCGAAAATACAAAATCGAAAATAAAGACTTAATGTGATAGAATCGGAGGGAATAATATTCTCCTCACGTATACATATATACATGCATACATACATACATACATACATATATACATATATATGTATATATGTATAAATATATATATGTGTGTGTGTGTGTGTGTGTGTGTGTGTGTGTGTGTGTGTGTGTGTGTGTGTGT
>NW_026369142.1:0-309 GCF_001194135.2 Octopus bimaculoides | reverse complement strand
TAGTAGTAGTAGTAGTAGTAGTAGTAGTAGTAGTAGTAGTATTGATTGTTGTTATTGTTGTTGTTGTTGTGGTTGTGGTTGCTGTTGACGTTTCTGCTGTTGGTGGTTAGTAATGTTGGTGTTGTTGTTATTGCTGTTTCTGTTTTTAATAGCGTTAAAACATATTTGAGGCTGTAGTTGTATTTTGTCGCGAATGTCTATTGTTTATTGTGTGATGTTATCGCCATTTTGTTTCTCTTCGTTCGTCATTTCATTATCCTTTCTCTCTTAATACCTTATTATTGCATCTGTTTGTTTAATTGTTTTGGT
>NW_026369141.1:0-241 GCF_001194135.2 Octopus bimaculoides | reverse complement strand
ATATGTAAATGTATCTGTTTGCTTCCCATTCACCTTTTTCTTTGTAATGCATATAAATCTTTCAGATATCCATGTACGGATTTGCGCGCGCACAGCGTCTCACACACTTAAATACAAACACACATGTATAGGTGTGTATGCATATATGCACATACATACACGTATGTATATATGCAAATACATACATGTGTATGTATACACATGTACACACACACACACACACATATATATATATATATAT
>NW_026369140.1:0-1036 GCF_001194135.2 Octopus bimaculoides | reverse complement strand
GACAAGCAAAGAATATTAGTATAAACATACAACGCTAAAGATTTTGTAATCACTGCGGTAGCAAGAATTGTTCGGATTATTTATGCAGTTGAAGGGTATTTCAAACAGATAAATGTAGTTCCAATAAAATCATATTATTTGACATAAGAGGTAACGTCTACAAAGCAGTAGTTTAATCGTCTTACATTATGCTTATATGGATGATACAGTAATTTTCATGTAATGTATGCTGCAATCTATGCTCTTTATTGCACCATAAAGCCATTGGAAAAACAAAAAATGGGTGTAATTCTGTAACTAAAAAACCTTTCAAAATGAACTTGATTTTCGTAATCAGCGACCCAAATTAATGAATACGGATTAGTTTCAGCTCCAGCACAAAAAAAGTTGAATTTTGTTAATAAGAGTATTTGATGGGATTTAAGTTGAAATTGTTTACTTTAAATTTTCTTTATCGAATTGATCGTGCACTTCATTTTTGGCTTCCTTTTTGTTTACTTGTTATATTTACAGGGACGGAAATCCATAACAAGCTTTTAATTTCAAGATTTAAACTTTGGAAACATACTAGCGGAATCAGTTGTCATGGAAAGTGGTTAAGATCAGTTTGTGTTTTTGGACACGGTGATTTGAAACAATTAACAAATTCGTCGAAACTATTCGCAAACAAATTTGAACAGAGCTTTATGCCAATGACGCTTCGTTGTCTTTCAGAATGGCATTATAACAGAACACGAGATGAATATAATGGAAAATATGTATTTAGTGCTAAAGCCTATGAAAAACAGCGACATGTTCTTTTAAGGATACAGTAACTTAGTAAACTATAATTGAAATTGGCTAGATGTGTCACTTAAAATATTTATATAATTTTTGTTTATTTGTTTATCACGGTGCGTTGTTCATAAAAGATATCTTGTTACGGATGCTAAGTTTAAAGTACTATAAGATATAATAGGTAGGAATATTGGAAGAGTAATAGGAGGTTTAGATCAATAGAGTTTTGAAATGGTGTGATATGTTGTGCGGTACGTTA
>NW_026369139.1:0-393 GCF_001194135.2 Octopus bimaculoides | reverse complement strand
ATATATATATGCATATATATATACATATACATACATATACATATATAGATATGTATGTATGTATGTATGCAGAGCATTACCGGAATGTCAGCTTATAATCACCCCTCGGGCAGCGCATCGGGTATAGGAGATCGAAGCAGATTATATAGCGTTCGACACCCCTGCGGGCTGTACGCAGCAGAATCACCAGTCTATACAGTATTCTGCTGTTTTATCAAATATCAAGATATATGCTACAGCACCGATCCCCATCACACCACATTTAAGCAAGGCTTAGCAAGATCTATCAGAAAGATACACACGCACGCACACATGTTTCTGTTGGTATCTATATACGTGTGTGTGTGTGTATGTCTCTTTGTGTAAGCGTATATATATATATATATATATATA
>NW_026369138.1:117-269 GCF_001194135.2 Octopus bimaculoides | reverse complement strand
TAATAAATTGATAATCCTTTACCCTTTTAATTGTTATATATATATATATACCATTACCAACATGGTCACTACTGCAACTACAACCAACAAAAAATGCCCCCTCGTGAACTATTGACACCAGTAAGGAACAATTATGAACTCTTCATTTAATT
>NW_026369138.1:0-107 GCF_001194135.2 Octopus bimaculoides | reverse complement strand
CCCCATGTGGACTATTGACACCAGTAAGGAACAATTATGAACTCTTCATTGAATTTTATTTTTTTAAATATGTATTTTTGATAAGGTTCGTTTTTACAAGAACCGAA
>NW_026369137.1:0-369 GCF_001194135.2 Octopus bimaculoides | reverse complement strand
CTAATGTCGTACTATTTGCCTTATGTCTTAGTCTAAAAGAAGACCTATGGGTATATATTCTCTGTTTCAGATTAATGGTAAATCCTACGTAAATATAATTCTCGGTTATCGTACTTATAATGCATTTGTAAACTACGTTACAGGTGCAACATCTGCCTAATAACGAACAATGGGACTTATTTCTGCATTTGCACCTAGTGGAGCTATCAACCCCACCTATATTATTTCTACTATCTCTATTATTATTATTACAATTATTTACACTAATATTATTTATCAATTCATCAATTCTTCTATTATGTATATGTTTATCATTTCTATCATTATTTAACTCGTTTCCTGATGTGCTATCAGTTAGAATTATTCCTC
>NW_026369136.1:0-630 GCF_001194135.2 Octopus bimaculoides | reverse complement strand
CTGTTAGTTTCCCTTATTTCCGTTAGTTTGCGTTAGTTTCCGTTACTTTCGGTTAGTTTCCGTTACTTTTCGTTAGTTTCCGTTAGTTCCGTTACTTTCCGTTAGTTTCCGTTAGTTTCCTTTACATCCCGTTACTTTCCGTTAGTTTCTGTTAGTTTCCGTTACTCTGCGTTAGTTTCCGTTATTTCCCTTATTTCCGTTAGTTCCCGTTACTTTCCGTTACTATACGTTACTTTCCGTAAGTTTCCGTTGCTTTCCGTGAGTTTCCGTTAGTTTCCGTTAATTTCCGTTACTTTCCGTTAGTTTCCGTTAGTTTCCGATACTTTCCGTTAGTTTCCATTACTTTCCGTTAGTTTCCGTTACTTTCCATTAGTCTCCCTTAGTTTCCGTTACTTTCCGTTAGTTTCCCTTACGCTCGTATGTTTCCGTTACTTTCCGTTACTTTCCGTTTGTTTCTGTTAGTTTCCGTTGCTTTCCGTTAGTTTCCGTTATTTCCGTTAGTTTCCGTTAGTTTCCGTTAGTCTCCGTTAGTTTCCGTTACTTTCCGTTAGTTTCCCTTACGTTCGTTAGCTTCCGTTAGTTTCCGTTTGTTTCTGTTAGTTTCCGTTGCTTTCCGTTAGTTTCCGTTAT
>NW_026369135.1:0-268 GCF_001194135.2 Octopus bimaculoides | reverse complement strand
CACATATATATATATATATATATATATATATACATGCATACATACATATAAGTCTAAGGACATACAAGTTAGACAAGTCGATATACAAAAAATATTAAATACATTTAATACAAAAAATGTATATATCATTGTTATTATGCAAAAGTGCAAGTCCAAAACATTGCTTTTTTCAGAAAATAAAAAATAGTTTCACCATTCCATTTCTTTTTACATTACCAAGTTTCAGCTTAACAATAATACTTTGTTGGGTGCATAAAATCCTAACTCC
>NW_026369134.1:0-208 GCF_001194135.2 Octopus bimaculoides | reverse complement strand
TCTCTCTCTCTCTCTCTCTCTCTCTCTCTCTCTCTATCTCTCTCTCTCTTGTCTTTCAAAGAAGTTTAGGACGTTTTTAAAGAAATCCCAATTCCATCAGTGTTAATTTCTGGTGGCAAATATTTATTGCCAGTAACTTTTTTTTTCATTAGCCCAGTTATTGCTTCTAAAAATAAACTCATGTAACATCTAAATAATCATCATCATC
>NW_026369133.1:0-500 GCF_001194135.2 Octopus bimaculoides | reverse complement strand
CAAAAGAGACCGATAGAATAAGTACTAGGCTTACAAAGAATAAGTCATTGCGTCGATTTGCTCGACTAAAGGCGGTGCTCCAACATGGCCGCAGTGAAATGACTGAAGCAAGTAAAAGAGTAAGAGGTTTCTAACCATTTCTACTACGGAACTATCACCGCAAGAAAATAATAAATATAGAAGATTATTATTAATTAATATAAACAATATTTTTTATATCAATTAATTTCAATAAATAAAAGATTTGTTATATTTAAGATGTAATTGTTTATATATTTCTGTTGCAGTTATACATAGGGGAAGACTTAGATACTTAATTATATACATTTGTATACATACATATCTTACTGTTGTATGTTGATGAGCTTATATATGACGAGCTTCTTTCAGTTTCCGTCTAATAAATCCACTCACAAGGCTTTGGTCGGCCCGAGGCTATAGTAGAAGGTAATAAGTGTTAATATAGACCTAAGGCTGTAAATGCGATAACCAAAAATACC
>NW_026369132.1:0-222 GCF_001194135.2 Octopus bimaculoides | reverse complement strand
GGGCATTAACTATATAGTAATGTCTCATGCTTAGAGGGACTAAATAAGTAGTTTTTGACTTATTTAGTCCCACTAAGCGTGAGGCATTACTATATAGTTAATGCCCTTATATAAATTATATGTATGTATGTATATAAATATATATATATGTATATATATTTATACGTGTGTATTCCTATGTATCTATCTATCTATCTATCTATCTATCTATCTATCTATCTA
>NW_026369131.1:0-414 GCF_001194135.2 Octopus bimaculoides | reverse complement strand
CAATGCAATCATTACATCAATTTAAATGCAGGGCTATCATCAGCTGCACATATAAATAGAATTTTAATCAGTTGGACACATTAATAGAATTTTACTCAAATAGTGACCACATGGTTCTGGGTTCAGTCCCACTGCATGGCACCTTGGGCAAGTGTCTTCTACTATAGCCTTGGGCCGACCAAAGCCTTGTGAGTGGATTTGGTAGACGGAAACTGAAAGAAGCCCATCGTATATATGTATATGTATATGTATATATATATATATATATATATATATATATATATATATATATATGTGTGTGTGTTTGTGTGTCTGTGTTTGTCCCTCCCCCAACATACCTTGACAACCGATGCTGGTGTGTTTTCGTCCCCGTAACTTAGTAGTTCGGCAAAAGAGACCAATAGAATAAGTACT
>NW_026369130.1:0-301 GCF_001194135.2 Octopus bimaculoides | reverse complement strand
CAGCATGGCTGCAGTCAAATGACTGAAACAAGTAAAAGAGTAAAAGAGCACAACAATCATTTTGACCCATCCTGTTTCGACCCATTCATGCTGAATAAAGAGTTGTACTAAATCCATCTTCTGTTTCCTTCATCAATTATAAACTGAACAAACACTGCAGATTTCCTGACTTAGATCCAGTGAAAATTATATCATGACTGTGGATGACGTCAGGTAGCCCAAATGATGAATGTGCTTTAATTGACATACTAATATACCCAAAGTCCAAATAATTACACACACACACACACACACACACACA
>NW_026369129.1:0-287 GCF_001194135.2 Octopus bimaculoides | reverse complement strand
TTGTCGTTGTTGATGCTGTCATCGTCGTGTGTTATAAATAGTTTCATAGAATTGTCTTAGAGCAAGAATTATTGATTTCTTCTGCTTGAACACAAGGACACATTTATTTATTAATTATTTATTTGTAATAGTTTTTGTTCTTGCCGTTGAAATTTTGTTGCGGTTTAGCTCCAAGTTAGCCCTGATTGGGCAGTCGTGATCACAGGCATTTTTGTCATCCTGTCATTAATCATTGGTAGTACATATATATGTGTGTACTCTGTCTCTGTCTCTGTCTCTCTCTCACA
>NW_026369128.1:21528-22936 GCF_001194135.2 Octopus bimaculoides | reverse complement strand
ATATATATATATATATAAGCTTACACACAACATTCTCTGAGGATAAAGATCCAATAGATTTACCTGCTATGGATTTATTTGTGGTTATCTAGTTAAAAACTTGGCATTTATTGCTTCTAGGAAGATTTCTGTTGGTTGCTTCATGCTGCTTTCTATCCTTGAATTCATTGTTGAGATGACTGGTATCCACTATGTTGAAGTGCTAGGTTTCATCACAGATCATTTCGCTCTATTGGTGTCAATTATTCTTCAGTAATTCCCACTCTTGCATACAAACATCACACTTCATTTTCTTAATCTTTGACTTTTTTTTATTATTGTTATCATCATTTTAGCGTCCACTTTTACAACTACTGCATGCGTCATACGGGGTTAGATGAGGCAGATTTTCTACAACTGGATGCTCTTTCTGTCACTCATCCTCATCTGTTTCCAAATAATATTTCCCCATACCAGAACATGTTTACATAGAAGATTAGAAATAAAGGATATCAAATCCATTCATTAAACTTTGGTTAACCCAGAGCTATAATAAAAGGCACTTGTTAAAGTTACCACACAGTGGGACTGAACCTGGACACATGTAGTTGGGAAAGTTGTGTGTGTATGTACATCTATCTATCTATCTATCTATACACACACACATACATTCTGCAGAAAATAAAAGTGCTTTTCAAATTCAGGGTAGCTGTGTAAACTGCTTAGAAAATCAGCCATCTTATGTCCAAGAATTCCTTTATTTTCTGTAGGATACCAGTTCACTTGGCACTTCTAAGTTCGTTTTTTACTACAGCACTCCGTCTGTTACAATGAGGGTTCCAGTTGATCCGATCAACGGAACAGCCTGCTTGTGAAATTAACGTGCATGTGGTTGAGCACTCCACAGACACATGTACCCTTAACATAGTTCTCAAGGAGATTCAACGTGACACAGTGTCACAAGGCTAGCCCTTTGAAATGCAGGTACAACAGGAAGAAATAGTAAGAGAAAGAGTGCTGCAGGGTTTGTGTATATATCTGTATATGAATATATGTATATGTATATAGATGCAGATATATATATATCTATCTATATCTATATCTATCTATATCTATATCTATATCTATATCTATATCTATACTATATATAAAACAGAGATGTGTGTGTAATCGCTTTTCACGTGAAATCGACTTCACCAAATGCTTCCATACTTGTAATGCATGAATAATTTGACCTCGGATAAATCTTAGGCTCTTCATTTGATTTTTTTAATTAAAAATAAATAATATTGCTTTAAATTTAAGATTCACTTCTTTAAAAAGGTTCCTCAATGTCAACTTCCGGTATTGACGTAACAACCGCAAAAAGCTTCACTTTCTATTTTGTGTGTGAGTGTGTGTGTTCGTGTGTATGAGAGAGAGAGAGAGA
>NW_026369128.1:17863-20482 GCF_001194135.2 Octopus bimaculoides | reverse complement strand
CGTGTCACCCGCACGAAGGCCAGTCAGGCGGTACTGGCAACAGTCACGCTCGAAATGGTGTATTTTATGTGCCACCCGCACAAGAGCCAGTCCAGGGGCACTGGCAACGATCCCCATTTTAATTTTCGTAAAAGTTTCCAAGTACCAATGAGGCTTTTTGGCACATCTTCAATTTTCCCCATTCATGAGAGGCGCCCAGCCATCATTCATCTGAGAGTCCATCTACAGAATGTCCTCAAATTTCTATACAGCATATTTTGCTTTTTTTTCTTCAAGTATATAAGCAACAATTTCATTCCCGAGCAATGCCGGGTGCCTCTGCTAGTATATATATATATGAGTATGTATATATATATCTGCTTGTATCAAGGGCACATGGCCTAGTGGTTAGGGTGTTGCAGTCATAATCATGAGATCATTGTTTCAATTCTTGGACAGGGTGATCTTGAGTTAAAACCTTCATCTCACATTGCTCTGCAATCACTTTGTCACCTGTCATTTGGTACCTGTTTACCTGTTCAGGCAATGCCAGTTTCATGGAGGGAATGTGCTAATGTACAACACATACATTTGATTGCTATAAAACAAATCATTTGTGCAGGTTGATCAGTAAGAAATTGCAAATCCGTTTTTCTTGGACTATGCCATAATGTGTGCATATCTACATATGTGTATGTAATGTATGTTATATGTATATGTATTTAGAACAGTAAAAGAGCAGACATTTGGCAGATGTTTCATAATTTTCTTCCCTACAGCTGTTTCAATAGGTAAAGTAAAAGCATCATTTCTATATTTTATGTAATTGATTAGATATGTTTACAAATCTTATATACAAAATGATAAGTACCTGTTGCTGTTATCTCTGCTCATTATGTATCTTGGGTCTTGACATATTCTGGTCTTTTGATGGCCCTTTGACCTCTATATAGATCCCTATTACATAATACATCTTGTAACTTCCCCTGTTGGTTTACATACATGTATATGGTCAGAATATTTGTAGACATCTCAGTTGTGATCCATTTCTTCTCAAAGCATATTTTAATCTATGAACATCTGGGTAATGTGCCCCAGAAAGCATCCACTGGGTCACTCTGGTGATTAAGCAAATATATAATGTCTTATTTCTTATATTGCCTACTCTGGATTACATTACAATTGTTACATCATTGACCATATTTAATTTATTCTATAATCTTTTACTTGTTTCAGTCATTTGACTTTGGCCATGCTGGGGCACCACCTTGAAGGGTTTCAGTCAAACTAATCAACCCCAGATCTTTTTTTTAAGCCTAATACTTATTCCGTTGGTCTCTTTAGCTGAAATACTAAGTTACAGGGACAAAAACACACCAACACCGATTGTCAAGTGGTGGTGGGGAACAGGCACACACACACACACACACACACACACACACACACACACACACACACACACACACACACACACACACACACACACACACACACACACACACACACAGATACAACAGGCTTCTTTCAGTTTCCGTCTACCAAATCCACTGAGAAGCCTTTAGTCAGCCTGAGGCTATAGTATAATACACTTGCCCAAGGTGCCACGCAGTGGGACTGAACCTGGAACAGTGTATTTGGGAAGCAATATTCTTACCACACAGCCAATGACTGTGCCTAATATTTATTTATTTCTATGCATTAGATTTGTTTCAAATGTACAAAATATAATAAATTAACAACATGATACATGCTGCAGCACAGGGATCTTTGTTTATTTACTTTCTGAACAGTAATATTTCATCTCTGCTGTTATTTGTTGAGTCACATCTGACAAACCACATGTGACGATCTATGTGTTGCAAATCAATTCTGTAAAAGCCAATCCATCCACCTTGCTCGGTACAGCATAGCAAGTGAGGTAGCTACTGTAGTGACGTCATATTGGCGCCAAAAGGCCGACGCCATTGCTGAATCCTTAACCACGCATGCGTGGGTTTCAACATCGAAGCGTTCCGCTATTAGACTGTCTCTTACCAAGCCTGACAGCGACCAAGCAAGACGTCTAAGCAAGCTCTCCCATTTGAGTGTGGTTGAACCAAGTTGTCTCTATAACCATACCAGCTCGAAGAACCGTACATCTACATTTCAGGCTACTCTAAAACCGGACAATTAGAAGCTGTTTTATTTTCCACCGTACAATAAATATTTGTTGTTGTTGATCAGTTTGGAGTTTCTGCGTTCAGTTCTCTTCCAATTTAATGTAGGAAAGTTAGGTGTATATCTAAAGATATATAACCCACTCTCCTAAAGTGGTGACCCCGACTAAGGAACAACTGCAGCCACGACGATCTGGACTGATCAGCATCATCAGTGGTATAAGCAACACGAGTTTCCGGCCGCCGACGCCATCATCATAACGACTTTTTGAACAATTTCACAGTGAGATATTGACTCTATTAGCATTTCCGACTATACAAACTCACATTGTACCAAGCTGACACAGACGTTTTTTCTTTCTTACTGACTGTTATTTTCCATTTTCTTTCAGCACGTCAAGGTGGGTTTTCAAAAAAAAAGAAAAAAAGTTTTTTTTCCCGCAGACAGTACAAGCACACAACTAAACACACTACAAAAAAAAAA
>NW_026369128.1:10047-11356 GCF_001194135.2 Octopus bimaculoides | reverse complement strand
AATTCTGGCAAAACTGTGTAGCAACAGATCGCCGCAAAGCATATAAATTTATTTAATCATTCATATAGCCTTTATCTAGTCATGTAACTTTTTAAGATCAGGTGTGCAATTTATTGCAAAGAAGACAGGTGTACACCAGCTGCCTTGGAGTTATAAACTATTTTATTTATTATCACCTTCTATTTTAAAGGTGACATCTGTTCATACATATATATTGACAACAACAGACTTCAGTAATGCACCACATTCCAGAAGCTATTTTGAACATAATGCAAAATGGTGCATCAACATCTTCTGCCCAATCTGATAGAATTCTGGCAAAACTGTGTAGCAACAGATCGCCAGCAATTGCTTCATCTATATATTGATTATATATACAGGGTTTGGTAAATATATTGTTTAAATTACGCAAAAATGAAAATAACACTGACATCTCATTTCAATAGATATGTTTATCAAAATTACATAAAAATATCTTGAAATATTAAAGAGTAAATTTATTCAATAAAATCGCCACTGGTTTTAACCCAAGCCTCCACACAACTTCAGAATCTCCTGCAACTCTTTTGGATGGTCTCCTTTTTTATGTTGGTGAATGCTGCCATAATCCTTGCCTTCAGTGCATCTTTGGTGTTACAAAGAGTTTTGTTGGTCTTTTGCTCAACTGTGCCCCACACATGATAATGAAGTGTGTTACAGTCTAGATAGTCAGGTGACTTGATGTTAGGGGTGATGTAGTTGTAGAAATTGTCTGACAGCCATGACTGGGTTCTCCTGCTTGTGTGGCACAGTGCAGAGTCCTGTTGCCAGACACAGGGTCTTTCAGCAACCACTTCCTTGACCCTGGGCAGGCAGCACTACCTCCTCAATACACTTGATGTAGGCCTCCGTGTTGAGTCTGAGGCTGTGTGGGAAGATGAATGGAGGCATAACATCGCCATCACTAGTGATCACTCCAAGCACCATGATGTTGACTGGATGTTTGATTTTTATCACTCTTAATACATGTTTTGGGTACACGGCAAGGTAATGGTTGTTCTGTGTCTTCATCATCTGTTCGTGTTGGAGCTTCCAGTGCAAATGCCAAGCAGTGCAGCATGTCGTTTCCAAATTTATGGCAGAGAGAATTGCATCATGGTGCTGTTTTTCTCACAAATGGTGCCCAACTCACCCTACTATACTGTGTAGTCGACAAAATCAAAAATAAACAATGTGCATGCATGAAATTGAAAATATAAAATGATGACAATTTACCTGTATATACATATATATATATATATATATATATATATATATATATATATATATA
>NW_026369128.1:7462-9946 GCF_001194135.2 Octopus bimaculoides | reverse complement strand
TTTAACTCGATCTTAATTCACTTTTTTGCACTATGATAAGCTAGTGGTAAACTACATTTTGACATAAAATTATTGAAACTTTTGTATAGGGGTCTCATCAACAGTGATGAGACCTCTATACAAGGCCCTGTCAAAAGATGGTCCAAAACGATAGGTGGAGTGGGATGGTGCAATGACCTTAGCCTTCAAATCCACAAAACAAGCCCTGGCTAAAGCAATCATGCTGTCCCGTTCTCATATGTCAGCTTGGACTGCACTCACAGTCGATGTGTCTGACACAGCCATTGGGAGCATTTTGGAACAATGCATCAATGGTCAGTGGCAACCACTTGCCTTCTTCTGTCAACAACTACGACCTCCTGAACAGAAATACAATGCTTTTGAAAGAGAACTGCTGGTTGTCCATCTATGTGTCTGCCATTCACTATTTTCTTGAAGGCCACACATTTACTGAGTTCACAGACTACAAACCACTCACCTTTGCTATGAGCAAGCTCTCAGAGCCTTGGTATGCATGTGAGCATCAACAGCTATCAGCCATTTCTGAGTATACCACGGACATCTAACACAGCAGGAAAAGGCAACCCTGCTGCTGACGCACTCTCTCATGCCTCTACCTGATCTCACACCTATCTAGCCTCAATAATGGAAGGCCTAAATTACAAGGCTATGGCTGCAACTCATCAGACACGAGGAGATCAGAGCCTACTACACTGCCATCATGTCACTTTCCTTGCGGGATGTGCACTTTGGCTCCAATGGCACAACCCTACTGTGTGTAACCACTGGGAAGCCACAATCAATCATCCTATTAGCCTGGCGCAGGAACGTTTTCAACGTCATTCACAGATTGTCCCACCTGGGTACTAGAGCCACATGGTGCCTGCTGTCAAGCAATTTCATCTGGCATGGTATGACCAAGCAAATTGGGGAGTAGAGTAAGACCTGTATCCCCTGTC
Source organism: Octopus bimaculoides (assembly GCF_001194135.2). Taxonomy (NCBI): domain Eukaryota; kingdom Metazoa; phylum Mollusca; class Cephalopoda; order Octopoda; family Octopodidae; genus Octopus; species Octopus bimaculoides. The sequence continues at coordinate 8,987 of NW_026369128.1, read as the reverse complement.
AGCAAGCCAAGGTTCATCAGCTCACCAAAAGACCCCTTGGCAACTATGAACTACCACAGGCCCATTTCAGCCATGCTGACATTAACCTTGTTGGCCTGAGGCTATCCCTCTCCATGGCATGGAAACACAAGAAGTCAGCTGAGCTTTCATCACAAACCCATTTCAGTGGCCCAGATAGCATTTGAAATGATTGGGGCCCACAATTCACTCAAAGTTGTGGAATGACATGTGTAACCTTTTTGGAATCACAATGAAGTGCACAACAGCCTACCATCCACAGGCCAATGGGTTAGTGGAGAGATTTCACTGCTGCCTGAAGGAATCCCTGACAACTAGACTTAATAGGCCCTATTGGATTGATCAACATCCATGGGTGATGCTGGGAATCTGCACTGCTCCAAAGGAAAATCTCAACACTTCTTCCACAGAAATGATGTACAGTGCCAGGAGAGTTCCTTCTCAACAGAAAGTCAAACCCAGATGTCAAGAGGTATCTCGTGCAACTTAGAGACAGTGTGGGCCAGTTGCACCCTATTCCCATGTCAGCACGTGGTACACCTAAATCATCCATACCAAATGACCTCTGCATAGCGAAGTTCATGTTCATTCGACATGAAACATGATAAAAATACCCTCCATTCACCCTATGATGGCCTGTATAAAGTAATATGTCTGGGGGACGGATCGCTCCAACTTCTGATTAGTGGACAACAAGACAGAGTTTCCATTGATAGGTTGAAATTGACCCATCTCAATATTGACAGTCTGGTCCAAATAGCTCAACCACCAAACAGGGGCAAATTACACCAATCCTTGGCAAGAAAGTCACTAAAGAAACAGGCAGAGCAGTTAAAATACCTTTCTGGTTCCAATGACAGTTAACAGTTTTGGTAGAGGCAGGGAGCTATATGTAGGGCACTGCCCAAGGATTTATGCCAAAGGAATTGTAGACAGGAACTTCACTGTGGGATAGCTAGGGAGCTGGTCTGCAGTGAAGTGGACTCCTAGTTGAGTGGAGCTCTATGAAGCAGGAGTTGAAACTAGTTTCACAGGTATGTAAATAAATTTAATTAAAACCAACTACAAGTTTTTCAAATTCAGGTACATTTGCAAAATCAAATTCTCCTGTGCATTTTACTCATATACAGCTGCATTTCAAGGTTACATATATAAAACTGTTGAAAAATGTGTAGTAACACCATGCGCATGCGTGGAATTAAACAGCCAAGCGTTCCCGCTTAATTCTACCTCTTTTACGGTCGGCCGACCATGAGCATGGACGTGTTAAGCTGTCTCTCTACATCTTTCGGACTTACACTCGACAGCTCGCTTGCAACTACATACCCACGTCCCAACAACTATGCTCACACACAATAGAAGCTGTAACAACAAGAGCTAAAGATGTATATATATTTACCACCTAAATAAAGTGTTGTTTAAGTTAATAGTCCGGAGTTCAGCGTTCCGTTATATTCATTAATTTTATATAGGAAAGTCAGGTATACATCTAATGATGCATAACCAA
>NW_026369128.1:4057-6351 GCF_001194135.2 Octopus bimaculoides | reverse complement strand
GACGACTCTGTTAGAGTGGATGTTTTCCACTCACAATCAACAGACCATATTCTCCTTGTGGAATTTTAATACGAACTGGTTTTCTCTATCTCGGTGTTTTGGGACTTTTCGCAGTCTATACTACAGACACTTTCACTTGTTCTGTGTTTTTTCTCACACACACACTTGTGCACTCATACATTTACTTTCCTTTCAGGGAAAACAAACAATCAGACTTTTACATCGCGTGATTCCAGTTTCCTGGACAGTTGTCATCACGGTTGTTTTGTCATTGTCATTTCATTTGTATATTGCATGCATGTATCACACGAGTGTACATTTAATTTCTTTCATTTTTCTTTGTGTGTGTTTTGTGCTACACCTTGTGGGTGGTTTTCAGTGGCCATCCTGCCTCAGGTGTTCTAACAGATTTCATTTATCGTGCGTTTCTCGCACCTGCGAGGGAGCCCTGTAGTAACACCATGCGCATGCGTAGTCTCACGCATGCGTGGAATTAAACAGCCAAGCGTTCCCGCTTAATTCTACCTCTTTTACGGTCGGCCGACCTGAGCATGGACGTGTTAAGCTGTCTCTCTACATCTTTCGGACTTACACTCGACAGTTCGCTTGCAACTACATACCCACATCCCAACAACTATGCTCACACACAACAGAAGCTGTAACAACAAGAGCTAAAGATGTATATATATTTACCACCTAAATAAAGTGTTGTTTAAGTTAATAGTCCGGAGTTCAGCGTTCCGTTATATTCATTAATTTTATATAGGAAAGTCAGGTATACATCTAATGATGTATAACCAACTTTCCTAAAAATGCAATAATAGTTAACTAGAGATCTTTTCCATTTGGCTAGTTATAGAGGTTTAAGGTTTGATAATTTTCACCCAGTCAGGAAACTGGATTTGGAAGCCATCATTTTGTGTGTGACAGCACATTTTATCAGCATCCTGAAAACAGCACGTCAATATTTGTATTCTACATGCGGAAAATGAGTAAACAACACATCTTTTGTAGTTTTAAGCATTTAATGTGATATATAGCACATTACAAATTAAATATTAAAAGAAAAACCCCAATCATTTAAGCATTCAATATGCATTTCAGTGGGTAAAACAGTAGGACACAGCATCAATAAGTGGTTTCAATATTTTTTGCCAACACGTGCTTTCTTGCAGACAAAAGAGCTCTCATGTAGGCATGAATATGTCTGTGGCTGAATCTTCAAACTTTAATTGCTAATAACTCTTTATTTATTGACTTATAGCGAAAATGATTTTCATAGTATTGATTAGCCTATAAAAGTATATCATTACACTGAATATGAAGTCAATTTGAACAGAAATTGAAACTGGTAGCCAAATGGAAAAGATCCCTAATTAGATAGAGTATAACTTTTCAAAAAACGTAATGGACTTATTAACCAAGGAGATAAAAACATTTTTTCTATATGTTTTTCCCACATCTTTATATAGGTGTGTAGATATGAATGATTTAGTATATTCATAGGTATAACCTTACAATGCAGCTGCGTATAAGTAAAATGTACCAACAAATGCTAACAGGTTAGAGTAATGGGCAGGGAAGTGGAAATGCGTAAATCTAAAAGGGAACACAAGCTTGTGTATGTGTGTATAGATTTGCGTATGTATGAGTGCCTGTGTGTGAGTGTCGCACATATACATGAATATATGTGTGTGTGTGTAGAAAGGTTTATGTAGGTATGAGCATGTGTACGTATATGTATATCTGTATCTGTAAATATACATATAGACAAGTGTGAGGGGGCATATTTGTGTGAGTATGTATGAATGTGTGTAGGATATATATGTGTGTGTTATATGGACTGTTAGATATGTAATTCGTCTGACGTTCCGTGTGTCACTGTGGTTCGTCTGAGTTCATTGTTTCATTATTGTTGTCTTGTGTGACTGTCGTAGTAAAAGGTCATTGATATATATATATGGCGGACGTGACTTTTGTTTATTCATAACGAACATTGGGTGAGTGCGTTCTTTGTATGTAATTGAATAATAAATGTAATAATTAAATTGTACAACTCGTTGTGTTATCTCTACGAGTCTTCCGAGGGAAATACAACAGAGTTTATTGGCGTCGCCGATAGGATCGATAGGGCCGATAGGATACATGCTTACTTTACCGTAAAATTATTCATCGTAATAACAATGGCTGAAAAACAGACAGTAGAACTTATTAAATTGTTTAGGGAACAAATGGACAAGCAAATGCAACAACATCAGAGAGATATGGACGCTCTGTTAAAACTGTTTGGTGCT
>NW_026369128.1:1292-3095 GCF_001194135.2 Octopus bimaculoides | reverse complement strand
CTCCTCATTGCGGGAACCAAAACCATAGCCTCCATGTACGCCATGGAAGCCCCTTGCATGTTATCCAACAGGACCATTGAAGTCACCAGCCACAAGAAGAAGGTCTCTGTCATATGTCGACGAGGTAATCTGCAGGAGGGTGTCATAAAATTGGTCTTTCTGTCCGTCAGGTAGCCCGGGCTGAGGGGCATAGGCCGAGATAATGGTTGCTAACCCATGGTGAAGGACTAATCTAATCTTAAGTATTCTATTGCATACTCTAGCTAACTCGATTACCTTATCCACCCATTTCTTTGCAAGAAGTATACCCACGCCCTCGACCCCGTCTGTGTTCCCTGCCCAGAAAATCTTGTACCTGTGTTCTTTGCCTGTGAGGAACCTCCTCTCTACCTTATTTCTTGGAGGCAGCAGATATCGATACATCTCCATTCAAGCATCTCAACAATCTCACCAGACCTACCTTTCAGTGTGCCGGCATTGAGAGTGCCAACCCTGAGGGTGTGGGAGGTATGGGCCCGTGAGACCCTGGGGTGGGGAACGGCAGTGTCATGTATCTGAAAAGAGAGCTCACATTTTGCAGAATTCATAAACAATCAGTAGCATTCATTTCAACCTGCATCCACTACACTAATATTTTGCACCATATGATCGCTACCTTACATAGGAGATAAACCCTAAGTGGGGGTGTGGGGTGGCGTGAAGCCTTTAGAAGTGTTCATGGGAGACAGCCAGGGACTTACGGTACTGGTGGAGAGTATAGGAACTTTCGGTACTGGTGGAGGTTGCACCACTGGCATAGTGCTGCAAAGGTATTTAGGTCGAGCCATGGAATCGGGGAGCAAGACGTAATCGAAAGGGGGAGAAGAAGAGAGAGAGGGAGAGTGGGATTGAGAGAGATGGAGTAAAGCAGAGGGTTAGGGTTAGGCCATAACACGAGGGAGATAGAGAGAGATATTCTTTAGGGATTTCTGTGTGATAAAAATTAAAATTGAACAGAATTATAGAGATAAGTGACTGTGCGATAAAATTAAAATTGAAATTGAATAACTTGAGTAACTGAATGAATTTGACAACATCGTAATGGACAACTGAAATGAATTTGATAACATTGTAATGAGACGGACAGAATAGTGAGCACTAAGGTGTTATGAATCAGCGCAAAAATAGGAAGGTCGACAAGTCAGAAAACTTATCTGGTCATGATTCTGGGTTCGTGTTTATTCGGCAGAGTTTCTAGGAACAAGTGACGGAATCAGGGTGCGTGCAGTAGTTTATAGTCCTGGCGAGCAAGAGGTAATCGAAAGAGGGAGAAGAAGAGAGAGAGTGGGATTGGGAGAGACAGAGTAAAGCAGAGGGAGATAGAGAGAGATACTCTTTAGGGATTTCTGTCGCATAGTTTAAGAGAAATGGTAGTAATAGAAGCAGAGAGGGATTAGGCCCAAAACACGAGGGGGATTTTCTGTCGCATATTTTAGAGAGACAGTATATACATATATGTATATATATATATATATATATCCGTTGGATGTGTAATGTCAATGTGAATACCCGTCAGAGTGTAAGTATCTTGAGAGAAAAGCTGAACATTAGAAGCATCAGTTGTGGTGTGCAAGAGAGACGATTGCGCTGGTATGGACATGTGGTGAGAATGGATGAGGATAGCTGCGTGAAAAAGTGCCACACCCTAACAGTTGAGGGAACCCGTGGAAGAGGTAGGCCCAGGAAGACCTGGGCTGAGGTGGTGAGGCAAGACCTTCGTACATTGGGCCTCACCGAGGCGATGACTACTGACTGAGACCTTTG
>NW_026369128.1:0-876 GCF_001194135.2 Octopus bimaculoides | reverse complement strand
ATATATATATATATATATATATATATATATATATATATATACACACACACACACACACATATGTATATTATATGTGTATGTATATATATATATATAGATATAGATATATATATGTATATATATATGTATGTATATATATATAGATATATATATATATGTGAATAAAAATAAAAATAAGAAAAATATAAAAAGGATTTTGTATGATCGTGTATAGAGGAATATATTATTTAAAAGAGTTCCAACTCTGTCTGTTTTTTATGTTTTATTTATATTCTTATAAAATTAATGTGGGACATAGAATATGGAATATATAATAAAAAATAGTAAAATGAAATGAAGTATTGAATATATGAAATATTGAGTATTAAATATAGAGTATTAAATATATAAAGGCTAGTATACTTTCATGCCTCATAGCATTTGTCAAGGCCCCATCTGACAGATGTACTGTAACAGACTGGCTGTTCTTTTGTCTTTTATGCCTATTCCTTTGGACAGCAGCAGTAGGTGTTTGGTTATTTTTAGAAATGATGCCAAATTTAGTTTTAGAAATGATGATATTTGAGAGATTTTTTGTGTTTTAGTTATAGGGATAAGATTTAAAAAACCCCAAGTAAGATTAATTTAATCATTGTTTGTTAAGCTTGGGTTTCAATTTCTTAATAAAGTCCTTTTCTCTCCGTTTTCTCTCAATTTCATTCAGGTTGTAAAGTTTATGGAATGGAAATATCATAAAAGTTTCACGACCACATGTTGCCAGATGATTACTCAGTGGTATTTGGCGGACATCTGGGTTTTTAATCTGTTGTTGATGCACACGTGAGCATTCTGATAGTGCATTACCTGTCTGGCCAACGTACAATTCTTCACAATTAG
>NW_026369127.1:0-318 GCF_001194135.2 Octopus bimaculoides | reverse complement strand
TGAGGTCATTGGTAACCATAGGTACATATATATGTGTGTATTTACGTATGGTTGGTAGTGTGTCTGTTTATTCGACTCTCACTCTCCTTCGTTTCTTTGTCTTTTTTCTTGGATCATTCGTAAACGTTCATAAGAGAAAGTAGTAATTGAAACGATGTGTAAGAGGAATAGAAATAGTTAATTTTAGAGGGGCATAGCAATTTTGTATGTAGTTTTAGTATCTGTCATTACAGTATCTCTTTTACTGTCAGTATTTCTCTTTCCTTTCTTTTTTGTATTTGTTGTTGGATTGTTCGTAAAGGTTCATAAGAGAAAGTA
>NW_026369126.1:158-278 GCF_001194135.2 Octopus bimaculoides | reverse complement strand
TGTGTATGTACGTATGTGTGTATATGTGTATGTACGTATGTGTGTATGTGTGTATATGTGTATGTACGTATGTGTATATGTGTATGTACGTATGTGTGTATATGTGTATGTACGTATGTG
>NW_026369126.1:0-143 GCF_001194135.2 Octopus bimaculoides | reverse complement strand
ACGTATGTGTGTGTGTATGTACGTATGTGTGTATATGTGTATGTGTGTATGTACGTATGTGTGTGTGTGTATGTACGTATGTACGTATGTGTGTATGTACTATGTGTGTATGTACGTATGTGTGTATGTACGTATGTGTGTAT
>NW_026369124.1:0-275 GCF_001194135.2 Octopus bimaculoides | reverse complement strand
AAGAAATCTAATAAAAGATAAAATCATAATTATTGTATGTAAGCCATATTTTCTGATATTACCCATGTTGGCAGAAGTATACTTCTAAATATATCCATCTTTTGGATTTATGGTACTCAAGTTTAGCATAACGGTTTCAAATTTTGGTACAAGGCTAGTAATTTTGAGGAGAGGGGTCAAGTCAATGGAATTGACCCCAGTATTTCACTGCCATTTTATCGTACCCGAAAACACCTAAAGCTCCACGAGGCTCCGGCAGGGGATAGTGGCAAACC
>NW_026369123.1:0-295 GCF_001194135.2 Octopus bimaculoides | reverse complement strand
GTAGCGTATAATATAGCGGTAATTATGCATGTGCGTATGTTTGTATATATATATAGATATGTGTATATATATATATGTGTGTGTGTGTGTGCGTATATATGTGTGTGTATATATATATACATATATATACACGTATATATATATATACACACACATATATATATACACACATATATATACACCCACATTTATGCATAAATAATATATCTGTCTCTCTCTCTCTCTCTATATATATATGTATATATATATACACATATACATATATATATACACACACACACTCATATATATATAT
>NW_026369122.1:0-298 GCF_001194135.2 Octopus bimaculoides | reverse complement strand
TATATATCGTATAGTAAAAGCACAAGCGAACGGAAAACACACAGAATGGCAAGTTGAAAAACAGTAAATGCACTGACGAACGGGAAACAGACGCAGAAGATCCCCAACTATCGTTAAAAGCACGAAATTGCATTTGCACCTCTGGCTGATAACTAACGAGGGGTTGGGGACCTTCTGTGCCTGTTTTCCATATGTCAGTTCATTTACTATATGTTTTTCAACTTGTCATTCTGTGTCTTTTTACCGTTCGATTGTGCATTTGCTATACGTTTTTTAACTTATGAATTAACGAAACGCA
>NW_026369121.1:0-390 GCF_001194135.2 Octopus bimaculoides | reverse complement strand
ACGAATAGTGGTTTTGCAAAAATGAAAACTACCTAAAAGTGTCTAAAAGAGACAGCAAATCACGAAATAAGTATTTTCAAGTTTTGTTTGTTTTTCATGGTTATTTGCAAAATGTTGTCAGTCTGTGTTTTCTGAAAATAGTTGTGACTTCGTTGAAATCTCTTATAAATATAATGTTTTCAACAACCATCTAGCTTATATTAACCCTCTAGACTTCAAAACGAATAGTGGTTTTGCAAAAATAAAAACTACCTAAAAGTGTCTAAAATCGAATAGAAATCACGAAATAAGGATTTCAAGTTTCGTTGCTTATACATGGTTATTTGCCAAATTTTGTGAATTTATGTATTCTGAAAACGGTTGTAACTTCGATGAACGCTTTGATAAATA
>NW_026369120.1:0-300 GCF_001194135.2 Octopus bimaculoides | reverse complement strand
ATATATATATATATATATATATAAATCTTTATTTATATATACATTTATCCTCAACGTTGGGAGGGAAGGTTGTGAGGATAGTGTCCTCAGATACCTCCTTTCATAGGGGCCTATAGGAGGCATCCACCATTATATTTACCGGTTGAATTCCCAAGAATGACTAACGGTCTCATTTGGTCTCACACAAACACACACACACACACACACAAACACATATCCATCCATCCACTTAATGACGTCAGGAACGAAATTTGCTTAGGGAGTGCAAATCCAGGTGCAAAGTTTATTACAGACAAGGTT
>NW_026369119.1:0-357 GCF_001194135.2 Octopus bimaculoides | reverse complement strand
GACTGTGGCCATGCTGGAGCACTGCCTTTAGTCAAGCAAATCGACCTCAGTGCTTATTCTTTGTAAGCCTAGTACTTATTCTATTGGTCTCTCTTGCCAAACTATGTAAATATATATATATGACGGGCTTCTTCCCGTTTCCATCTACCAAATCCACTCACAAGGCTTTGGTCGGCCCAAGGCTATAGCAGGAGACACTTGTCGAAGGTACCACGCAGTGGGACTGAACCCAGGACCATGTGGTTAGTAAGCAAGCTAGTTACCACACAGCCACTCCTGTGCCTTATATATAGATATATATATAAAAGAAGATTCAGTTGAATAAGGTACTTAAAGTTGAGGCACATGCCACAAACA
>NW_026369118.1:0-435 GCF_001194135.2 Octopus bimaculoides | reverse complement strand
TATATATATATATATATATATACAAAGTGAGAGAGAGAGAAAGTGAAATGGAGAGAGACAGAGAGAAAGAGAGAGAGACAGAGAAAGAGAGAGAGACAGAGACGGAGAGAATGAGGGAGATAAAGCGAGAGAAATAAGGTATCGCATAGAATTCAGAACAATTAGACGAAAGATATTCTAGTGATATTTCCAAACAAAAAAAATTTAAAGTAAGGAAGTATTTCAACTGACAAATTAGAAGGAATAAATTAAAATAAAATACATTATATAAAATAAATAAATAAACACAAGCTATATACTTTTTATTTAAATTAAATTGCATTATCAAATAAGAAAATTAATACTATAGCAACCAAAAATATACAAAACAATTAGGAAAAATTAAATGGAATAATAACTAATAATGAGAATACAAAATAACCAACATCTCGTTTG
>NW_026369117.1:0-229 GCF_001194135.2 Octopus bimaculoides | reverse complement strand
GATGAGCTATATAACGTGAGCCATAATTATCGTCCTCACAATTAGCATCATCATTGACGCCATCGTTATCTTCAGACTTATCACCACAATCAGATCATCTAAATCACCATTAATGCCTATCACCATTATTTCGATCATCTAAATCATTATCAACATAGTCGACGTTGTCATTGTTGTTCTTATTGTCGACGTTGTCATTGTTGTTTTTATTGTCGACGTTGTCATTGTT
>NW_026369116.1:628-1601 GCF_001194135.2 Octopus bimaculoides | reverse complement strand
AGCCCATGTTTCACTGCCATGAAGCATGGCTGTTCGTACACATGCGTCAAAAAGTCTGCCTTTTACTCTGAGAGAGAGGGCCTTTGTCACCAGCAGAGGTAAGAGCTCTCTGAACTTTGCCCAGGCAATTCTTATTCTAGCAGCTACACTTTCAGTGAACCCTCCCCCACTACTAACTTGGTCACCTAGATAGCGGAGGCTATCGACTACGTCTAGTTTTTCTTCCTGGAATGTGATAGAAGTTGTTTTCTGCACATTTTCAGTGTTTATTGCTCCTGAACATCTGCCACATACAAAAACTAACTTCCTAGTTAACCTGCCTTTGATATTGCTGCACCTCTTATGTGTCCATAGCTTACACTGGGTACATCTTATGGAGTGTCTAGCTACGCCTTTTCTAGAGATTGAGCAGGGCCATCTACTTGAAGGGGGCTTGTGTTTTGTCTGCCTTCTTACTTATTAGGACTTTGGTTTTAGCCCATTTGACTCTAAGGCCCTTCGATTCTAGTCTTTGCTTCCACACCTGAAACTTCTCCTTTAGTTCTGATAGTCACTCAGCAATTAAGGCAAAGTCATCAGCATAGAGGAGCTCCCAGGGGCACCCTGTCTTGAATTCCTCTGTTATTGCCTGGAGGACTATGATAAATAGGAGGGGGCTGAGGACTGAACCTTGGTGGACTCCCTACCTCTACCCGGAATTCTTCACTGTACTCATTTCCAACCCTTACCTTACTGACAGCATCTCTGTACATGGCTTGTGCAGCTTTCACTAACCATTCTTCTATCCCGAGTTTCCTCATTGACCACCAGATAAGGGAACGGGGGACCCTGTCAAAGGCTTCCTCCATGTCAACGAAAGCCAGGTACAGAAGTTTATCTTTGGCTAGGTATTTCTCCTGCAGCTGTCTTACCAGAAATATAGCATCAGTGGTGCTTTTTCCTGCAACGAACCCAAACTGCATCTCATCTAAAC
>NW_026369116.1:113-618 GCF_001194135.2 Octopus bimaculoides | reverse complement strand
GTGTCTAGAGGGTCACCTTTACCTTTGTAGCAGTTGACTATGGTGCTGCTACACCAGTCATTGGGTATGACTCCTTCTTGTATCACCTGATTAACTATACGGGTGACTAGGCTATAGCTGACACTGCCAGATATTTTGAGCATCTCTGCAGTGATTCCTGATGGACCGGGGGCTTTCCCTGTCTTCATACTCTTGATCGCTTTATCTACCAAGTTACTGTCAATTAGGATAGCTGGTCCCTCTGTTGGGTCGACATTCGGCAGACTCTCTTCCTCCCATTTATTCTCTTTATTAAGCAACCTTTCATAGTGGCGTCTCCAGACCTCTCTCTTTGCAGCCTCTTTCAGTGCAAGTGAGCCATCATCCAAGTGGACACATTTCTCTCCTACGCCATCATGATTCTCTCTCACACAGTCTTGTAACATGAAATACTTCAAGTCTTTGCTCCTCATGGCACAGAACATTGGCAAATTTATATATATATATATATATATATATATACACA
>NW_026369116.1:0-103 GCF_001194135.2 Octopus bimaculoides | reverse complement strand
TATATATATATATATATATATATATATATACACACCCACACACACACACAAAGACATACATATATATACATACACATACATACATATATATACATATACATAC
>NW_026369115.1:0-548 GCF_001194135.2 Octopus bimaculoides | reverse complement strand
ATATATATGTATGTATATATATTTTTTGTTATGTCTTCAATTGTTATTGTTGTTATTTAGAAAACAAATATTTTCTTTTTCGATTGTCTTTGTTTATTTTTCATCTGTTCTGTTTTGAGTTGTTTTTTTTTCCAAGAGTTTCGTGTAAATATTTTCATTTCCGTTAATTTCGATCTTTCATAGTTTCATTGTTGATGTTACTATTGGTAATTGATGTTGTTGTTGTCGTCGTCGTCGTCGTTGTTGTTGTTGTTGTTGGGTGTTGATGTAGTCTTATGAACATTTTTGTTCAGACAACTATTTTTATTATCATTATCGCCACCACCATCACCACCAACGCCGCCAACGGTAACACTATTGCCTCCTTCACCACCACCATCACCACCACCATTGTCGGCGTCGTCGTCGTGATCACCATCATCATCATCATCACCATCATCATCATCAGTGCTAATATTATTCTTATAGCATTTTGTATTATTAAAATGTTTTTATAATGACTTTAGTAGTAGTAGTAGTAGTAGTAGTAGTAGTAGTAGTAGTAGTAG
>NW_026369114.1:1918-2191 GCF_001194135.2 Octopus bimaculoides | reverse complement strand
TACATACGTACGTACGTACGTTCTTTCTTTTGTTCGATCGTTCGTTCGTCTATTCTTTCGTTACTTCGTTCGTTTCTTCGCTCGTTCGCTTATTCGTTTGTTTGTTTCGTTGGAATGTTCGTTCGTTCGTTCGTTTCGTTCTTTCGTACGTACGTATGATCAATTGTTCGTTCGTTACTTCGTTAGTTTGTTCGGTCGTTCGTTCGTTCTTTCGTACGTACGTACATCTTTCGTTCATTTATTCGTTCATTCTTTCGTACGTTCGTTCGTTCG
>NW_026369114.1:417-557 GCF_001194135.2 Octopus bimaculoides | reverse complement strand
GTACGTTCGTTCTTTCAATCTTTCGCTCGCTCGTTCGTTCGTACGTACGTTCTTTCGTTCGTTTGTTCCGTCGTTCGTACGCTTATTCGTTCGTTCGTACGTATGTACCTACATTTATTCGTTAATTCGTTTGTTCGATC
>NW_026369114.1:0-407 GCF_001194135.2 Octopus bimaculoides | reverse complement strand
CGTTCGTACGTATGTACCTACATTTATTCGTTAATTCGTTTGTTCGATCGTTCGTTCGTTTTTTTCTTATGTACGTACTTACGTTCTTTCATGTTTCGTATGTACGTACACACGTGCGTACGTTCATTCGTTCCTACTTACGTACGTGCGTACATTCGTTCGTTCATTTGTTTGTTCGTTCGTTCATACGTACGTACGTACATATGTACGTTCGTTTGTTCGTCAGTTCGCTCGTTCGTACATACGTACGTTCAATTCTTTGTTCGTTCGTGTTTTTTTTCGTACCTACGTACGTTCGTTCGTCCGTTTCTTTGTTCGATCGTTCGTTCGTACTTTCGTACGTGCCTTCGTTGGTTCGTACTTACGTACATACGTACGTGCGTATGTTCGTTCGTTCATTCGTTACT
>NW_026369113.1:0-206 GCF_001194135.2 Octopus bimaculoides | reverse complement strand
CAATTGAGTTGCTTCTCCAACATACTGAAAATTCAGAAACAGCAGCCAAAAATTTATAAATATATATATATATGTTAGAAAACAAAATAGAAACTACCCGTGGAAATGTAAGGGGAAAGTAAGCAGAAAAATAAGAGAAAATGCAAATTGAAAATAAAAAAGAAGGTAAGGCTTTTTATGAAAAGTAACGATAGATATATACAATT
>NW_026369112.1:0-262 GCF_001194135.2 Octopus bimaculoides | reverse complement strand
CACACACACATATATATATATCATTTTATTTTTTTATTTGTTTCAGTCATTCCACAACGGCCATGCTGTAGCAACGCGTTGAGTCGAGGAAATCGACACCAAGACTTATTCTTTTATAAGCCTGGTACTTATTCTGTCGGTCTCTGTTGCCAAACCGCTAATTTCAGGGGACGTAAATACACCAACATCGGTTTCCAACACAGACACACAAACATATATAAACACACACAAATACAAATATACACACACAGATATATATATA
>NW_026369111.1:0-209 GCF_001194135.2 Octopus bimaculoides | reverse complement strand
TGTATGTATGTATGTATGTATGTATGTATGTATGTATGTATGTTGCATGTTTTGTTTCTCTGTTTTTTTTCATTGTTCAAAAATAGTTCGTTTTCTGTTTTCGTTTCTCATTGTGTTTAAGGGTTTTTTTTATGTCCTGTACCCATATATGCCTGTATGTATACATATATATATGTAGGTATGTACATATATGTATGGATATATGCATA
>NW_026369110.1:0-419 GCF_001194135.2 Octopus bimaculoides | reverse complement strand
TATATATATATATAGCCAAATTACGTACTACAAGCATACACACACATCAATACGTATACACTTACATATGCGCATGTACATGTATTCAAGGTAAACATTTGCGTGCGTGCGGGCGCATATTATTAATTTCAATCAAGATTAAAAACACGTACTCATATACAAAGACATACATACATACATATATATATATATATATATATATATACAGATACATATTTACACACACACACGCACACATATATATACATACATATATACATATATACATACATATATATATACATACACACATACGTACATGTATAATCACACACACACACATATATATACGTTTTATACATGTAAGAGTGAGTGCGCTTCTATGTATGATTTATGTGTACATGAACGTGTATATATATATATATATATATATATATATA
>NW_026369109.1:0-331 GCF_001194135.2 Octopus bimaculoides | reverse complement strand
TTGAATGTATGTTTGTGTGTATTACAAGTATGTATATTTGTGTATACGTATACATGTATGTATGCATTAATGACTATATATGCACACATGCGTGTATACATATATGCATGTATGTTTTTTGTATGAATGCATATATGTATGAATATGTGTATATATTTGTATAACTGAACATATATATATTATAGATGTATACGCAAGTCGTCAAAAGTCCGTAAATCAGGAAAAATGCACTTATATATCTGTGAATAGAGTGGTTGTGATAGATATATAATACTGTACACTTCAGATATCTATCTATCTATCTATCTATCTATCTATCTATCTATCTATC
>NW_026369108.1:0-225 GCF_001194135.2 Octopus bimaculoides | reverse complement strand
CCGCTTGGCCAACCACTCCCCCTCTAACATCTCCATCTTTGGCCTCGCTCTGCACCACGGATCCACACACTCACGACTCCGCCTGGAACAGCGGTATATCCGTAATCTACGAACAACTATCCCCTTCGGACTAAACACAACCCTCTCCTCCTATTGACTCCTGCAACTAAGCAACATTATTTCATTTTTCATTTTTTGTTTGTAATTGCGCCATTTTATATTGCA
>NW_026369107.1:0-461 GCF_001194135.2 Octopus bimaculoides | reverse complement strand
GCAGAACTGTGTAGCAACAGATCGCCAGCAATTGCTTCATCAGAAATTGCAGTTCTACCTCCTGCGAAAAGGAATTACCCTGCTATGTATAATCAAGGCAGTGCAAAAAGTTGTTTTGCACAAGCATTTGTATAGCCAATTAGACGGATGAAATTTACGTACACTTAATAATGTTACGCAAAACAGCCTTCAGACTTTCCCTATTAATTTCATCGTCTTTTGAATTATGAACATATTTACATCATAAGGATTTTTTCGTTGTAAGGCTTTCTTTTTTAGTTGATTTTCACCTAACAAGACTTATCGTAGATGGCATAATAAGTCACACCCGGACAACGTCGGGTTATACTGCTAGTTATAGATACAAAGTGATCCGGACATCCAAATTTGCCAAGTAATTTCCATAGCAAAGCCCTATTCACAGTATCAAAGGCCTTGGTTAAATCAATGAATACCTGGAC
>NW_026369106.1:0-776 GCF_001194135.2 Octopus bimaculoides | reverse complement strand
ATAACTAAGTGTCTCGTTTACATCAGCACACTTGTTTCTGGCCTCTTCCGATTACCTCCCCACCTTTCTCTCTCTCTCACTTACTCTCCCTCTTTCTCAATAGCTAACCATGTACCTCCTCTATAGCAAAACACCTATTTCTGCCTCTCTATTTCTCTGTTACACTCTAACCTTTCCTCATCTGATACTGGATCACCTCATCTAATGTCTCCTGTGTTGTGGCAGGACACCTGCTTCTGTCTCTGTATCTCTTTACCACATTCTAACCTATCATCCTCTGATGCAAGATCTCCCTCCTTAAATGCCCCTGCCCCTCTCATAATTCTTTCTCTTGCGAGCTACGTGGTTACCCTGCTACTGCTGGTGCCATGTTAACAGAATCCAGTCCACACTGTAATGTGGTTGGCATTTGGAAGGGCATTCAGCTGCGAAAATCATGCCAAATCTAACCTCACCTTTGCTAGTTTTTCTTCCTGAACAGCTCCTGTCAACTGTCCTACCCATGCATGCATGGAAGATGGATGCTAAACGATGCTGATGATGATGATGATAATGTAAAAATAAGGAGAGACATATTGAGTTATACTACATCCATGAATATATAATTCAGTGAGTGTCATGGCTGGAAAACATTTGTCAAACTTCTCCTGATCTTCACTCATCTTAGACTGAAGTTCACCAGGCTCATACACATGGAATTGCATATCCTCTCTCTCTATATATATATATCTCTCTATCTCTCTCTCTATCTCTCTCTCTATCTCTCTCTCTATCTC
>NW_026369105.1:0-313 GCF_001194135.2 Octopus bimaculoides | reverse complement strand
TTGAGTTAACTCAGAATATCCTGCAGGCCAAAATATGTGCCGTAGGTAGATGTATATTTTATGTTTATGACAAATAGAAGATACATGCGCATTATGGATGTAAAAAAAAAACAAAAAAAAACATCAGCAGAAACAATCTCATAAATGACAGAAGAGATCTTGTAAGAGAATCGTGAGGAGAGCGATTTAACATCTATGCTGCAAACATATTTATTGTGCTGCGGAGGCTAATTTTATCTTAAATATGTCTTTATCATCTAGGCTACCATTCAGATCGCTTCAACACAACAACATTTAAAGCCAGGACTGATGA
>NW_026369104.1:3663-4185 GCF_001194135.2 Octopus bimaculoides | reverse complement strand
ATAAGCTCACCCCACCACACCCCAACACACTCCTACTCTACCTTCCCACTACACCCCAAATCTTCTTCAAATCAAACTCTAGTTTAGGGTTAGGGTTGGGGTTGGGGTTAGGGTTAGGGTTATAGTTATGAGTTATAGGGTTTTAGGGTTAGGGCTATGAGTGAGGTTATGGCAAAAATAATCATAGCCCTAACCGTAACCCTAAAACTAACCCTAACTCTAGAACCCAAACTCTAGTTCTTCTTCAAATCAAACTCTACCATCATTTAGAAAATGTGTTACTGAGTACTAGCGAAAAATTGTTACACACACGGATACGCACAGCGTAATTTATTATATAAACAATATATGCGTATAAATTACGATTAAACCGGATAAAATATATGTCACAGGGAATAATATTTTTATGACCGGCCAGCACTGACTGTATTCAGCTGAATAGACGTCAGTGATTGGTTGAAATTACAGAAATACGACAACTTTAACATGAAATAACTTGCGATGTACAATTTTTTGTTAAGA
>NW_026369104.1:1617-3152 GCF_001194135.2 Octopus bimaculoides | reverse complement strand
AATAAATTACCTGCCTCTGGATGCCCTCTTCCCAAGACGGTACCCATACAGGTGATCCCCAGGAGTGCCTCCGGATTTAAACATCCCCTGGTTGCTTGGATGCTTCAGACTACCCCTGAAGGATCGAGGCAAGCCTATCACTTATATATATTTATATTTATATAAGGGCATTCTTGTAAAAGAATTCGTCCTATTATTGAATTTAAATATATATATATATATATGTAGATATGTTGGAGTTAGGAAATCAATATTCGAAGCTTTCAAAATGATATATATTTTTATATCACATACTTTTTGCCTTAAGTTATAAAAATGTAGAAAAAATTATATTATATATGTAAAAAAATAGATGTCAAAATATAATAATAAATATAAGTTTAAATATAAAAATATATATGTGTGAGTGCATATATGTGTATGTTGGCAATCTAAAATTATCTTACGATCGTTTCGCGGAAATATTGTTGCTGTAATAATATCCTAAATGGATTATTGTATATAGGTAATATTTCCGCTCATCAGAGATATAATTCTTTTTATGATGTATTTGTATGTATAGTTTTTTAAAAATAATAATAATATAGTCTATAAAAATATAAAATATATAAGAAGGTAATACATTTAAAATTACTGTCCTTGAAGTTGGTGAATTGGTGAAAAAGTTTTTTTTGAGGTTGGTGAGTTGGTAAAAAATTCTAAATCCATGACGTTGGTATGAAAATTTTACGTCCATATATTGGTCCTTTGGTAAATTGTTTGTATTCGTCCATAATGATTGAAAGCATGTTCATATTGTTCATAGTTCAAACGTAAATATATTCAAAAACTAATCAGACGGCTTCTTGTTGCATGCATGTATGTGTGTGTGTGTGTGTGTGTGTGTGTGTATCTGTATAATGCGAGTGTACGTGTCTGTGTGGTTCAAGACGAATATGATGTATTTGAAATATTTCATTAAAATTTAATTAACAACGCTAATACACTCTCCCTTATTATTAGGTTGTCAAGAAAGTTCTTGCGGTTTTTAACCTTTAAATTCAGATGCACACATCTCGGCTCAAACAAAACTTTATTAATCGAAATAAACACCATCAGAATCAACACACTTTTGCCAACGCGAAACAAGTTTATTTATGCCAATAGCGTAAAAATCCTGCGTTCTGGTGGTGAAGGCGTGTTTGGCATCGTCTTGGTTTTTGAAGCATTTCTCAAGCAGGAAGTTGTCGAGATGCTTGAAGAAGTGGTAGTCGGTAGGCGAGAGGTCTATTGAGTATGGCGGATGAGGCAGAGTTTCGTAGCCCAATTCGTTCAACTTCTGCAAAGTCAGTTGTGCGACGTGCGGCCGAGCGTTGTCGTGGAGAAGAATTGGTTCTTTTCTATTGACCAATGCTGGCTGTCGTTGTTGGAGTTTCTTATGCATTTCATCCATTTGTAGATAGTATTTCTCCGCCGTAATGGTTTCGCCTGGATCCAAAAAGCTGTGATGGATGAGACCGGCCACAGACCACCAAACAGACACCATGACCTTCTTT
>NW_026369104.1:0-974 GCF_001194135.2 Octopus bimaculoides | reverse complement strand
TTCTTAATTATGTGATTAGGAAAGCTTTAATCTCATATATAAACATTTCCTCGCATCGCTTCCCCCACCCACCCCATCCCCTAAATATTCCCTTCTTCTTGTTGTTGCTGTTGCAAACAGTTCAAGAAAGAAATTTCGGCAGATTTAAATAAAATATAAATAGAGGAAGCACTGTTTTTGAACCCATTTTCTCAATAATTCTTCAGTATCTATCGAATTCTGTTTATCCTGTTTATTTCATCTATCTATCTATCTATCTATCTATCTATCTATCTATCTATCTATCTGTTTATATGCATGTAGAAGTGCGTGTAAACGAATGTATTTGTGTTTGTCCGCCACGCCCCCATCGCTTGATGACCAATGTTGGTTTGTTTACGTCGTCGTAAGTTAGCAGTTCGGAAAATGAAACCGATAAAATAGACATTGGGCTCAATTTGTTCGGCTAAGCTCTTCAAGAGAGTGAGAGTTATAAGATTCAGTTATTATTGTGCTATTTGAGAACGCTGTCTCATTTTTATGTATATTAATCGGGCGGTGCGGTTCGGGTGGTAATCGTGGCGGGGTCATCACCAAAATGTGATCGTTGGTGTGTAGTTAAAGGTTTCGGATCATTGCGTATGTAATCAGGGGTACCCGTCTGAGTTATCCACACAACACGCGCACGTACACACGCATTACACACAGAGTAACACACATACGCACATACACACAGACTCATATATGCATAAATTTACGCATACAAACACTCATACACATTTATACCTACATTCACGCACACAGTCATTCTGGTTGCGCACACAGGCGCGGTTTTATGGTAAGAGGTTTACTTCCCGGTCACATGCATAGTACCTTGGGCAAATGTATCTACTGTAGAAGTTGCGAGCCGATCAAAGCGTTGGGAGTGGATTTCGTAGAAAGAAACTGAAAGAGCCTGTCATATATATATATATATATATATATATATATATAAT
>NW_026369103.1:426-1033 GCF_001194135.2 Octopus bimaculoides | reverse complement strand
TTCGATTTAGATAAACCCTGGAGGGCTGCAGCAAAGTCCTCAGTAGAGAGTTGGTTGTCATATATATACATGCATATGTGCGCGCGTGTGTGCCTATTTATATACACATGTTTTGCATTCTTATAATTTATTTCCACTCAAATAATTCTCTCTCCCTGTTTATACTTATTTTTACACAGACTAATTAAAAATACTTTCCTTTTCTTTATACTTATATAGCTGTACGCCTACATGACTAATTAATTATTAGTATATGTAAGTACATATTCAAAATGGGAATGGATGTAAATTTATACCTATGTACATATATCTGTGTATAAGAATAGACGTATACATGTCTGGGTGTATACGCTTATGAGCATAAGTCTTTATATGTATATATGTGCATACATGCATGTGTGGGTACGAGCGCATACACGTGAGTGAGCAGATATACATATAAGTGTGTGATTATGGAAGTGTGTATATGTGTATACATATGAAAGTGTATGTGTCTAGATGTACGTGAGTGCATGTATGCATATATGCATGTGTATATATGTATATACGCGTATATATGTATGCATGTATATGTAAGCATATATATGCATGTGTATATATATATATA
>NW_026369103.1:0-416 GCF_001194135.2 Octopus bimaculoides | reverse complement strand
ATATATATATATATGTGTGGTGACATGTGTATGAGTGTATGCGTATGCCTACATGTATGCACATATATGTATACGTATGTGTATACGGGCAAATGTATGCAAACATGAGTGCAAATGAATATATACATGTATACCTGCGTATGTGTGCAAATAAATGCATATGTGTGCAAATAAATGCATATGTGTGAGTGAAAATATAAATATATATATATATGTATATGTTCGTGGATACGAGCGTGTGTTTATGTATGCATGTATGCTGAAACATACATGCACATCGGTGTATGTGTATGGGGAAACGTGCATATATATATATATGTATATACCTTAGCCGTGATATATACGTATGCTCACTCATATATGTGTATGCATATGTGGGTGCATGTATGTGCATATGTACGTGTATGCGTGTATAT
>NW_026369102.1:0-390 GCF_001194135.2 Octopus bimaculoides | reverse complement strand
ATTTATATATATATTTATATATATATATATATGCATATATATACGCGTGTGTGTATATATATATATATATGCATACCCGTGCGTATTTGAATGTGTATACGTATATGTGAATATACACGTGTAAGTGTATATATATGTGTGCATCTATCTCTCTGTTCATCTATCTATTTATCTACTTACCTACCTACCTACCTACCTACCTACCTACCTACCTACCTACTTACCTATCTATCTATCTATCTATCTATCTATCTATCTATCTATCTATCTATCTATATGTACATGTATGTATTTATGCATGTATATATATGTATATTCACGTATTTATATGTATGTCTGAAATGTATGCATATGTATGTGTGTGTGTGTGTGTGTGTGTGTGTGTGTGTG
>NW_026369101.1:0-255 GCF_001194135.2 Octopus bimaculoides | reverse complement strand
TACGTATATATGTATGTACACATATATGTATATACACATACATATGTGTATATACGTATGTATGTGTGTGTATATACATACGCATGCTTGTATCCTTTTACACGTTTGTATGTATGTACGTATGTATATATCAATATGTGTGTATATAAGTATGTATATATGTATGTACCTGTATATACGTATATATACATTCTTACATATGTACATATGTAAGAATGTATGTTTATATACGTATATAGGTATGTGTATATACGT
>NW_026369100.1:0-353 GCF_001194135.2 Octopus bimaculoides | reverse complement strand
GATCAACTGGAACCCTCGACGTCGTAAGCGACGGAGTGCCAACAAATAATTTTTACATAGCTTTGTCAAATTAGAAGAATCTATTTAGCACTCCTTCCTTTCTACTCCCATTTTATACCCGTTTGCTTTGTTCCTCTCCTCCTTTATTTTCCTCTGCTCTCTCTACTCAACAAAAGGGTTTACGACTGCAAATTCATTTATGTTTACCCATCTAAATGATCCATAAACGTATTTTTTTTACATACTCCAAAAACACACTATTACACCACATCTATTCTGCAACTACTATGCTCCTCCCACAAGATAACCACCAAATAACTATACATAAAGCTTAGAAAACTGAAGTAATTTAT
>NW_026369099.1:0-312 GCF_001194135.2 Octopus bimaculoides | reverse complement strand
TATATATATATATACACACACACACATATGCATGGTTTCTTTCACTCTCGTTTACCAAAGCTACTCACAAGGAAGTGGTCAGCCCGAAGCTATAGTAGAAAACATTTACCCAAGGTGCCACGCAGAGGGATTGGACTGTGAACCATGTGATCAGGAAAAAAATCTCATTATTAAACTTCTTTACCACATATCTACTCCAGGCATTCCGACCAGCTGTCTTGTTCTAGTCTGTTACATTTAAATCTCAACAGTCCAGAGGAACTGGACTAATGAGATTTAAATGTTTTTGTCAGAAACACAATTCAGTAAATC
>NW_026369098.1:0-271 GCF_001194135.2 Octopus bimaculoides | reverse complement strand
TTTACTTGTTTCAGTCATTTGACTGCGGCCATGCTGGAGCACTGCTTTAGTCGAACAAATCGACCCCAGGATTTATTCGTTGTAAGCCTAGTTTTTATTCTATGGGTCTTATTCTATTGTCAAGCGATGGTGGAAGGACAAACACAGACACACGAATACACACATACATACATACATACATACATACATACATACATACATACATACATACGTGCAACATTTATATTCCTCCCTGTGCCTGTCAAATCTTATGTCCCTGCCGTAAGGCTTT
>NW_026369097.1:0-587 GCF_001194135.2 Octopus bimaculoides | reverse complement strand
TCGGTTGTTGCGCAAAGATCTGGAAGAAAGGAACAAATATGTTATAAGTTCAAATACAGTTAATATATGTTTTATCTGATTCGTATATTGACTGAACGAAGACAATAAATACTGATGCTCACAGTAAAGTTTGTTTCATATTTCTTATGATTTTTCTGTCTGTGTAGTTTGGACTGGACTTGGACTAACTTAGATATCCTAAAATAAAATATTCTGTAACACCCGAGTAACAAAGGATGGGAGATGATAAGCTATGAGACTGTGTTGTGTTCACGATATGAGTTTTACATAACATTCTCTTCTAATGTACAAACATATTTCTTCACTGGTAATATAATGTCAATATATACTCCACTGGCAACATTGCAAGAAAAAGAAATCATACATAATTAAAACACTTCTCTTCAGAACCACTTTAACGGCAATATTCAAAGTAGATATAAGAATTAAAGTTCATTTTTACACTGTTGCAGAACATATATATATATATTACAGTCTGTCATACTGGCCATGATGAAATACCACAAGGTACAGAAAATATCATTATTAGCTAATTTCCTGTAAAATATAATTGAGATGAGAAGAAA
>NW_026369096.1:0-368 GCF_001194135.2 Octopus bimaculoides | reverse complement strand
TCGTTCGTTCTTACGTAAGTACGATCGTTCTTTCGTACGTACTTACGCACATTCGTTCGTACCTACGTACGTTCGTTCTTTCGTCCTTACGTTTGTACGTGTGTACGTTCGTTCGTTCGTTCGTACGTACGTCGGTACGAATGTACGTGTGTTCGTTCATTCGTACTTACGTGCTTACTTTCGTTTTGTCGCTATTTCTTTCGTTCGTTTGTTCGTTAGATCGAACGAACGTACGTTCCTTCGTTCGTACTCACGTACGTTCCTTCGTTCGTACGTTCGTACGTTTGTTCTTTCAATATTTTGTTCCTTCTTTCGATCATTCCATCGTTTCATTCTTCCTTCTTTCGTTCTATTCTACGTACGTACTA
>NW_026369095.1:0-571 GCF_001194135.2 Octopus bimaculoides | reverse complement strand
ACTTCTCAAATTAGTGAGATGTGCAACATGGCAATACTGCGATGTGCAGCATGTTGATGCTGAGATGTGCCGCATAACAGTATCAATATGTGCAACATAGCAGTATTGAAGTATGCAACACGTTTATACATAGGGATGTGTAGTATGATAATACTGGCTCATGCAATATATCAATAATGTGATATGCAGCATGACCATATTGCAATGTGCACCATGTCGATATTGAGACATGCAATGCTGCAGTACTAATATATGCAACAGGTCAATAGTGGAAATGCAACATTTCACTACTGGCATTGTGCAGTATGTCAGTTGTTTCAGAATGTGCAGCATACCGACACTAGAATATGCTGCAGCCATGTAGGTGCTATGCTACAGTTGACAAAATCTTAATTAGTATTAAATTAAATTGATTGAGTCCTGATTAATATTTAATCAATATTCCTATATACTTCTCTAATCATCTCAGTCTTGCAGTAATAATTAGCATATACTTTGCTAACGATTTCTAATGATCAACTAAAAGATTCCACTTGCAATTGCTGGCCTTGCACCAAACGTTTTGAAACCT
>NW_026369094.1:0-203 GCF_001194135.2 Octopus bimaculoides | reverse complement strand
TTTCCAAAGTAACCCACTCCTATACGAAGCAAAATGTCTTCCCATCAACCTCCATTGCCTTGGAGAACACTCATTCACAATCTCCACTGGTTCTGTATAATCCCATAGAATATAATTAGATAGATGTTTATAAATACTGTTGTGTTTTTAGCAACTCTCAGTATCTATCTATCTATCTATCTATCTATCTATCTATCTATCTA
>NW_026369093.1:0-415 GCF_001194135.2 Octopus bimaculoides | reverse complement strand
ATATTCTGTACTTGACATGACAATGGTTTCTGTTTGGTGGGTGCCACGTCCTCCGAGACCTGATCAAAAGCACACTAGGCTAACCACATTATGCTAAAATCCGACATTGCTTGAAGCAGATCCAGCTGAATTCCTTGTACCTTTCATAAGCCACGATGAGTGTTGGATTCAACACTTTGAGCCTCAGACAAAGAGATAATCCATGCAGTAGAAACACACCTCCTCACCTGGTCTAATGAAGACCAACATCGTTTCATCTACATGGAAGGGGATAGTCTCAAGTGTTTGTGATGCAAAAGGCATTGTGTTTATGGACTAGTTTCAGACGGGCTCTGCCATCAATGGAGGGTATTATACCATTTTACTGAAGCAGTTACAAAAGACTATCAAAACCAAATGCCCAGGGAAACTACTG
>NW_026369091.1:0-239 GCF_001194135.2 Octopus bimaculoides | reverse complement strand
TTGTGTGATTTAAGGGAGATTTTGCTGTTGTTTCTAGCAACTTTTATATTCTACTTGTATCAGCGTTCTTACACATCCATCACGCGCTCAACATATAATATAGAGAGTAAGAGTAAAAGAGGGAGAGAGAGAGAGAGAAAGTGATACATACAAAGCCATAGATTAAGTTGCTTTAAGACTATTCTTTCCATCTACCTTTTCACTCTTACTTCGTTCTTCTTCCTCTCTCCCATTTAATA
>NW_026369090.1:0-317 GCF_001194135.2 Octopus bimaculoides | reverse complement strand
TTGTGTTTATTATTTTATAAATTATTGTTTTCCTATTTGTCTCCTCTAATGCGTGTTGTGGTATATTCAAATGTACTTCACCGCTTTCTTTGTTAATCAACTTCCTCGTTTCTATAATTTCCTTTGTCGTGTAGGACACAACAGTTTCACTTTGCTTCAAAGTTTCAGCAAAGTTTTTGTTTTTGTTATTGTTGTTATTGTTGTTGCTGGTGCTGGCACTGGTATTGGTGGCAGAGGTGGTATTTGTGTCAGTGGTGTTGTGGTTTCTTCCTTCCTCTCTTTCGCTTGCTGCTGGTGAAGAGAGCAAAGGTTGAGTT
>NW_026369089.1:0-301 GCF_001194135.2 Octopus bimaculoides | reverse complement strand
TAGAGTCAACTTAGCTAAAACCAAAGTCCTAATAAGTAGGAAGGTAGACAGTAGGAAGGTGTAGAAAGAAAGTTAGCTTCAAGCAATCCGTAGTAAATATTAAAAACAATGTTCAGGAACAATAGTGATTTATTGAGACAAAAGGTTGTGGAGTTTTTCATTTCGAACTACAATAAACTGAAAAAAGTAATTTTTATATTTCACAGTAGGTGACCAGGGTTGCTGGGTATGCAAATAAGAATACAAAAGTTAAGGAATGGAGTAGATAAGAGCCGGGCTACAGATGTT
Organism: Octopus bimaculoides; assembly: GCF_001194135.2. NCBI lineage: Eukaryota > Metazoa > Mollusca > Cephalopoda > Octopoda > Octopodidae > Octopus > Octopus bimaculoides. The sequence goes on along the minus strand of NW_026369089.1, from coordinate 13 downwards.
TCACAGTGAGCGG
>NW_026369088.1:0-284 GCF_001194135.2 Octopus bimaculoides | reverse complement strand
ATGTATACATGTATGTATGTATACATGTATGTATGTATATAGCTGCTTTTGTGTGTGTGTCTATGTGTCTATGTGTGTGTGTGTGTGAGCGTGCGGAAGCGTATGATTTCATTGAAAGTCTAGAAATAGCTATGTATTTCGTACACGCAAGCATACAGTTATATCTGTGTGAATTAACACACGTTCACACAGAAGCACACACATATCTATGTGCACATTTCTGTATACATGTTTGTGTGCATATTTGTATGTGTGTGTGAGAGAGAGAGAGAGAGAGAGAGAGA
>NW_026369087.1:0-335 GCF_001194135.2 Octopus bimaculoides | reverse complement strand
TTGTTTTTCTCTTCTATGACAACATTATCCAAAGTATCCTGTGAATAAATAAGCATTACATTTGGAAGAGTAATCTAAACACTAAAGGGTTAATGTTCACTTTTTTATGCTTGCATGGGTCAGACAGAATTTGTTAAGGCAGATTTTCTATGGCTGGATGCTCATCCCGTCACCAACCATCACTTGGTTCCAAACAAGGTAATTCTTCCCATAGCTCTGCATGATTTTCATAGAAGACTAGAAATGAACAACATCACTCATCTGATGGTGATGCTCCTTTACAACCACCACATGACGTCAGGATAAGTGCATGTGCAAACACACGTTCATATGTA
>NW_026369086.1:0-317 GCF_001194135.2 Octopus bimaculoides | reverse complement strand
TATATATATATATATATATATATATATATATACGCAGGTGTTATTCAAATACTTTTACTTCCAACACATGTTTCGAAGATATCATTAGTATTATTCCGAAGGAACAAAACGGTATAAAACAATGTAATATTCATTTCCATCAAGAGAAGATTATATTGTTTTACACCATTTTATAGTACCAATGATATCCTCGAAACATGTGTCGGAAATAAAAAGAATTTGAATAACACCTGCGTTTAACTCCATTTATTTATTTACATATATTATACAAAATTTACATTATTTACATTATTTACATTTGACGGATATTTGTCCTC
>NW_026369085.1:0-228 GCF_001194135.2 Octopus bimaculoides | reverse complement strand
TGCCCTAATCATTCTGCCATCCCACTTTTTTCCCATCCTTTCTCTCTCCCTCTTCCCTCTCTCTGACCATCCCTTCCTCCTTCTCTCACTCTCTTCCCTCCTCTCTCTCTCTATATATGATACATACAATAATTATATACATACATTTATATATATTGGGTCATCCCATAAATAATGTAGCTTTTTTATACTTCTTTTATTTTTCAAAATTAAGATAAACAAAGTTCT
>NW_026369084.1:0-737 GCF_001194135.2 Octopus bimaculoides | reverse complement strand
GCCGTAATTGGAGCCGTACCCTGACCGAACGTAGCGGCGGTAATGGTGCGGTGGCGGTGTTTATGGCGTGCTATGATTGCTTTTTTGGCGTGCAGAGCATGCCGCGTGCGAGCAAACAGCAGGCGCGTTATGCGGTGGGCCGTTGCCTGATGCTGTGGAGCAGCAACGATGTGACCCAGCAGGGCAGCCGTCCGAAAACCAAACTGAACATTATGCGTGAAGCGGTGATTGCGGAAGTGAGCACCCAGCTGTCTGAAGTGGTGGGCGTGATTGAACGTCATCTGGAACCGACCCTGCTGGCCGTGCATCTGTATGGCAGCGCGGTGGATGGCGGCCTGAAACCGCATAGCGATATTGATCTGCTGGTGACCGTGACCGTGCGTCTGGATGAAACCACCCGTCGTGCGCTGATTAACGATCTGCTGGAAACCAGCGCGAGCCCGGGTGAAAGCGAAATTCTGCGTGCGGTGGAAGTGACCATCGTGGTGCATGATGACATTATTCCGTGGCGTTATCCGGCGAAACGTGAGCTGCAGTTTGGCGAATGGCAGCGTAACGATATTCTGGCCGGCATTTTTGAACCGGCGACCATTGATATCGATCTGGCCATTCTGCTGACCAAAGCGCGTGAACATAGCGTGGCGCTGGTTGGTCCGGCAGCGGAAGAACTGTTTGATCCGGTGCCGGAACAGGACCTGTTTGAAGCGCTGAACGAAACCCTGACCCTGTGGAACAGC
>NW_026369083.1:0-318 GCF_001194135.2 Octopus bimaculoides | reverse complement strand
GCGATCGTTTGTATAGCTAAAGGAAAGTCGTTTGTATAGCTAAAGGGAAGATCGTTTGTATTGCTAAAGGAAAGTTCGTGTGTATAGCTAAAGGAAAGGTCGTTTATATAGCTAAAGGAAAGATCGTTTGTATAGCTGAATTTAAGATCGTTTGTATAGCTAAAGGAAATTTCGTTTGTATAGCTAAAGGAGAGATCGCTTGTATAGCTAAAGTAAGAACGTTTGTATAGCTAAAGGAATGATCGTTTGTATAGCTGAAGGGAACATAGTTTGTATAGCTAAAGGAAAGATCGTGTGTAGAGCTAATGGAAAGATCGT
>NW_026369082.1:925-1781 GCF_001194135.2 Octopus bimaculoides | reverse complement strand
TGTATGTATGTATGTATGTGTGTGTGCACGTATGTATGTATGTACGTATTTATGTATGTATGTATGTATGTCACAGTCATCCGCTCCAAGGATCCTACCTATGATACACTATTAGTCGTCTGATGAAAATAATTTTCTTTCTTCGTCTTTACGAAGCAGATTTCAATCTTCAAGTATTCTTTGTGGGATATAGAAAGTGCTAAAACAAGGCAGAAGACTTTGGTGAAAACAATATGGAACATTATTGTCTGAAAATATTGTACATTAATAAGTTCAATGGTGATTTTTAGATATTTTATTTATGTCGATTGTTAGACAGAACCCATTATAAACTAAAAATAAACGAATTTGTTAATCTTAATAGAAGATCAAAAGATCTCGACGAAATAAACGAGACATCTATATTGCGGCATTATTCTAGACAGACTCGATAACCGACAGAGAAAACAACTAAAGTATAAGATATAATCGATTTTTAAGCTTGTTAACAACTAAGTAAATGAATATTACAAAACAAAAACCAGTCATGAAAGACTGGTCTTTGTTTCATGGTATATATATATATATGTTTGTGTGTGTGCGTGCGTGGAGAGAGAGAGAGAGAGAGAGAGAGAGAGAGAGAGAGAAAGAAATAGAGAGAGATAGAGGGAGAGAGAGAGGGAGGATAGTGAGTGAGGGGGGGAGAAAGGAGGAAGAGTCAGGGTAGAGTGGTAGAGAGCGCGATAGATAAAAATAAATGTATATCTGTCTATGAATACATACATATATACATACACACATACATTATATATATATACATACATATATACATACATATATATATATACATATATATATATATATATATATATATATA
>NW_026369082.1:0-433 GCF_001194135.2 Octopus bimaculoides | reverse complement strand
ACTTGCAGACAGTGTATCCCGTTGAATTCATTAATTTAATTCATAGCTAAAGTGACAAAAAAACAAACAAAAAAACACAAAGTTCAGGTGTTTATGACAAACCATGTTATTTTGCCAACCGGGTTTACAGATAGAAGTACGAAGTACGTAGGGAATTAGAGAATGAATAGAAGTTTAACCTTTGTACTTCTATCTGTAAACCCGGTTGGCAAAATAACATGGTTTGTCATAAACACCTGTACTTTGTAGGTTTTTTTTGTCACTTTAGCTATGAATTAAATAAATGAATTCAACGGGATACACTGTCTGCAAGTAGTTGCGTTCAGCATATTATCCTCCACTTTCTAATTGATATATATATACATATATATTTAAGTTCGTTTACGGGAACCTATAACTACTATATTATTACTATATATACATACACACACAC
>NW_026369081.1:0-350 GCF_001194135.2 Octopus bimaculoides | reverse complement strand
CAAGAACGTCCAGTTGTCCTCTAAGCTATGTGTCCCCAACACTTCCTCTCTTTCGTCAGAAGCTTCCATAAGGAAATCTCTAAATTTTTGTCTGTTTGCTAGGTCTTTGAGCTTCCATAGTCTTCTTTTCCAGATTTGGTTCATTTCTCCTAGTCTTTCTAGCTCTAATTCTGAAGTCACTAACTCGTAACTTATGTTGGGTTCTACACGCTTCACCTGGAAAGACTTTGTATTTTTAAACATTCATCTATCTCATTGCCTGGTGAGGAGGTAGTCAATCTGGTTTATGTGCCCACTAGACTGATAAGTGATTAAGTGGCTGGCAGGTTTTTTGAAGTTAGTGCTGCAGA
>NW_026369080.1:0-218 GCF_001194135.2 Octopus bimaculoides | reverse complement strand
TACTTATTTTATCGACCCTGAAAGGATGAAAAGCAAAGTCAACCTCAGCAAAATTTGAACTCAGAAGGACAGATGAAATGCCGCTAAACATTTTGCCGGGGGTATGGCTTCAAATTTTGGCACAAGGCCAGCAACCTTAGGGGAGGAGTAAGGTTGATAATATCGACCCCAGTACAGTAAGGATGAAAGGCAAAGTTGGCACAACAACATTCTTTTAT
>NW_026369079.1:0-489 GCF_001194135.2 Octopus bimaculoides | reverse complement strand
TTTTGGGGGTTTTGTTTTTGGAACCACTGTAATTACTGTTGTTCAATTATAATTGTTGCTGTTGTTGTTGTTGTTATTGTTGTTGTTGTCGTCGTCGTTTTACCTTCTCACTGATGCCCCTAGTTTGTTGTTTTTTTTTCGTTGACTTTTCGGTCGAACTTTCATCATCATCATCATCATTTTTATTATTATTATTATTATTATTATTATTATTATTATTATTATTATTATTTATTATGTGTGTGTGCTTGCATGTAGTAATAGTAGTAGTAGTAGTAGTAGTAGTAGTAGTAGTAGTAGTAGTAGTAGTAGTAGTGGTGGTGGTTGTTGTTGTTGTTGTTGTTGTTGCTGTTCTGTTTAGGTGACTCTAACCAAAAGAGACAAAATGTGCGTGATAGCTCCGCAGTTATAACTGTCAAAGCTGTCTTAGCTTGTCAGCCATAAACATACATACACACACACACACACACACACACACACACACACATA
>NW_026369078.1:0-705 GCF_001194135.2 Octopus bimaculoides | reverse complement strand
ACACACACACACACACACATGGAATCATATCCACATGCATGTACTCCCATGATTTTATGTTGGGCCTAAGTTTACAGCTAAGGGGTCATTTTAATAGCTTTGCTTGGCGATCGAATCATCCTGCTGTCATCGTCTTTAGTAAACACCATATCAAGATTCGCTCACCTTATTCACTTACCGTGATTCCAAGCTGCCAAAACATCGTGAATTGGGGCTGTGGTGCCAGGTACCACTAGCAGAACTTGAAGAATTTTTAGTCGAATATATCGACCCCATTACGTGTTTGGGATCTTTTCTGTTTGGCTGCAAATTTTCAATCTCTTTAATTCCTGATCGAATTGATTTCATATTCGGTATAATGATATGGTTTTATATGCTAACCACTGTTTTGAAATTCATTTTCGCAGTAAATCATTAGATAAAGTGTCATTAGCTTTTAAAGTTTGAACATTTTGGGTAATTTTAGCCAATCGTATGCCACAGACACATTTATGCTTGTTTCCATAGTAACAAGGCAAGAAAGTACTTGTTGACAAATATATTCGACTCAGTGAGATAGACATGAGATATGTTAAAAATAACAGCCAAATAGGCTTTAAATCACGTACAAAAAAATCTTTTGTTTTATTTTTGGATAATCATATGAAATCCCATGTGTAGAATACAAATTCGCAAACATTTTTCTGAAAATTCCAAAAAATAAAA
>NW_026369077.1:0-350 GCF_001194135.2 Octopus bimaculoides | reverse complement strand
CTACATCTACTCTTTTTTCCGTCTTAGACTAAGCGTCAAGCTAATATATTTCATGTGTACATCCTTTTGTTCATTTGAATGTTCGATTTGACCATAGATATATGTATATATATATACATACATATGTGTATATATGTATATACACATGTATATATATATGCGTATATGTGTATATATATACATATGTGTCATATGCATATAAGTATATATATATGTATATAAATGTATACATATATGTATACATATATATATATACATATACGTATATATATATACATAGATATATATGCATATATATGCATATTTATATGCATATATATATGCATATATATATATATATATATATATAT
>NW_026369076.1:0-378 GCF_001194135.2 Octopus bimaculoides | reverse complement strand
CACATATATATATACGACGGGCTTCTTTCAGTTTCCGTCTACCAAATCCGAGTCTATGGTAGAAGACACTTGCCCAAAGTGCCGCGCAGTAGGACTGAACCCAGAAACTTGTGGTTGGCAAGCAAGCTACTTACCAAACATTTTCTGTTTTTGATTATTGAAATTCCTCCTGTGAGGAAGAAGCTGGTTTCTAACAATGATACAAAGCTACATCGTTGGAATGTAGAAACCAAAGACAATATTACAGTTCAAACTTGAGAAAAGTCTTACACACTTTTACCGTGCCACTAACAGATGAATGTATGCAATACATGCAGTATGTATATATGTATGTATATATGTTTGTGCATGTAGTATATATATATATATATATATATA
>NW_026369075.1:0-299 GCF_001194135.2 Octopus bimaculoides | reverse complement strand
ATGTATGTATGTATGTATGTATGCATGCATGCATGTATGTATGAATGTATATTTATATCTATGAATATATACATATATATATATGTATATTTCTTTAAATAAAATACATTTTATATTTTTAAATATATATATGTACATACATACATAGATTATATACACTCTGACACACTCACGCCGTACGCACACACGAACGTACACATAGAGATTATATACATATATATGTATGTATGTGTGTGTGAGTGCGCGCGCCTGTATACCTATGACAGGTACATACGGATGTAATAAAAACTATATTTATG
>NW_026369074.1:0-681 GCF_001194135.2 Octopus bimaculoides | reverse complement strand
TTTTTCAATATAGGTGATACCATGGCCGAGTGGTTAAGAAGCTTGCTTTACAACCAGTGGTGTCAGGTTCAACCTCACTGTGTGGCACATGGGTTAAGAGTCTTTTATTATAGCCCTGGGCTGACCAAAGCCTTGTCAGTGGATACAGAAGAAGGAAATTGTGTAGAAGCTCTTTTCTTTCTTCTTCCGTTCTTTTTCTTTCTCATTCTTTTGCCTCCTTTCTTCTTCTTCTCCTTCTTTCCTTCTTCTTCTCTACTACCTCAACCACAGTCCAGCAACTTCAACAACAATAAAGGTCCCACTTTCAACATTGACACAATTAAACATGTCAGACATACATCTCACACAGATAAAAAAGAAGAAAAAAACCCCTTCCATTCCCCTTTGTATGTCTATTCTTTTGCACCAGATTCCTTCACTGCACACACACACACCACCTTCCTCTCTCATCCAGTTCACAGCCAGCCAATTGTAATGCAGCAATTGTAATGGCAAAGGGAGACGGCGGCGGCGTTCAACTGTTTGGCAGGCAGTCAGGCAGGCAGTCAGGCAGGCAGCCTGTCGGTTCTGTGTAAACACGGAAGGACAACAAAGATCTACCTTCCAACGGCTTTTTTTTAAGCATTGCACATGTCTCCTGCCATCTTGCTTCTGTTGCTGCTTCTATTGTAAAACTGATGT
>NW_026369073.1:0-387 GCF_001194135.2 Octopus bimaculoides | reverse complement strand
ATATATATATATATATATATATATATATGTATATATATATATACATAAATCAAATGCCAGTTGCGTACTGTGGTCGACCTAATCGGGTCTTGTGCCTAGAATAAAAAAGAATATAGATATTCTTCGAAAGGCGGTGAGCTGGCAGAACCGGTAGCATGCCGAGCAACTTCTTCAGCTGAGTTTCTTCCGCCTTTACATTCTGAGTTCAAATTCTGTCGAGGTTGATTTTACCTTTCGTCATTTCGAGATTGAAAAACATACGCAGTGAAGCAGCAGCATGATGAAATCAACATAGACCCTCCTCCAAAATTGCTCGCCTTGTGTCAAAATTTGAAACCGATCTACTTATTCTTTTCTCTGTATAAACATACATACTGGTTTGGCCAA
>NW_026369072.1:0-224 GCF_001194135.2 Octopus bimaculoides | reverse complement strand
TAATTTATTTATTATTCTTTAATTGTTGAAGAGAATTAATATAAACTGTATTTTAGTTGAGAGTTGTAATGATAACGGCTCATTAAGAACATTATATATAGTTATAGATATATATGCTCACATATACGGATATGTATGCACACTCACATACATACACATATATAAACATACATACGCTCGCACACATATACATACAAAGATGCCCGTGTGTGCATACACACACA
>NW_026369071.1:0-264 GCF_001194135.2 Octopus bimaculoides | reverse complement strand
ATGTGTATGTGTGTCTGTGTGTGTGCGTTTATTTGTAGATAGATACATACATACCTACATACATACATATACACATATATCTGTGTGTATTATGTGTGCTTCTGTGTGAGTGCGTTTATTTATAGATAGATAGATAGATAGATAGATATACACATATGTGTGTATTATGTGTGCGTCTGTGTGAGTGCGTGTGTGTATGTAGGTAGGTATATAAGTTTATGTATGTATGTATGTATGTATGTATGCATGCATGCATGTATGTAT
>NW_026369070.1:0-286 GCF_001194135.2 Octopus bimaculoides | reverse complement strand
GTTTTATGCAATACTAAGGTGTTTTCTTGCAGTATCTAGTTAGCGTAGTATTATGTTGATTTGCTATAGATCTACGTATTTCCTAGTTTTGTAATTGCATGCAAAAGCGTCTCAATAAGAAGGCAGTTGAAGTATGTGAAACGTAACTTTTATTATCATACTTTACAGTTTACACATAGACATACACTAACACGTTTATGCATATATACATATATTTATATACATTTATATATATACATTTACACACACATATATATATGCATTTATACATACATACATACATATA
>NW_026369069.1:0-243 GCF_001194135.2 Octopus bimaculoides | reverse complement strand
TATATATATATATATATATATACATACATACATATATACACATGTATATACATATACACATAATACATATATACACATATATATACAGACAGATGTACACACACATACATACATACATACGCATGTATATACATATACATACATGCTCACACGTACACACACATACATATACATACATACATACATACATACGTACATAGATACATATTCTTAACTCACAACTGTCATTTTATTTCACATATA
>NW_026369068.1:0-273 GCF_001194135.2 Octopus bimaculoides | reverse complement strand
AGTAGTAGTAGTAGTAGTTTCAAATTTTAGCACAAGGCTAGCATTTTCGAGGGAGAAGTAAGTCGATTACACCGACACTAGAGCACAACTGCTACTTATTATAGAGACCCAAGAAGGATGAAAGGCAAAATCTACCTCGGTGGAGTTTGAAATCAGAACGTGAAGACTGACAAAACGCCGCTAAGCATTTTGTCCGGCGTGCTAACTATTCCACCTGCTCGTTGTCTTAGTAAGAAGAAGAAGAAGAAGAAGAAGAAGAAGAAGAAGAAGAAG
>NW_026369067.1:0-675 GCF_001194135.2 Octopus bimaculoides | reverse complement strand
TGTGTGTGTGTGTGTGTGTGATATGAAAATGCATGGTTTCTTGTATGAATACTCTTGAGAATATCCACACGCCAGTTTCCAAGATATATTATTTCTCTATTTGCTGTTTTTCCAGTATTTGCACTCTTGTTTGGATACTTCAGAAGACATTTAAAAATCTCTCGTTTAAAAGTAAGTTCCTTGACCTGTCTCCTAAGAGCCTGTCAGAAGCGAAAATCTGGATTATGCAGAAATCTGTATTTATGCATTTATGTTTTTTTTTTTTTTTTTGGTTTTATCATATATATGTTAGTTTGTTAGTTTGATGTGTTTTTCTTTATAAAGATCACAGATTATGCGGTTGAAGTAATCTGGAATGTTGTTGACGTCATATATCATAGCCTAGTTTTTGCAAACTTCGTGATTAAACCGAGCGAATACATATGTGGCTATGTGATAAGTAGCTTGCTTACCGATCACACGGTTCCGGTTTCAGTCCCACTGCGTGGCATCTTGGGCAAGTGTCTTCTACTATAGCCTCGGGTCGACCAAAGCCTTGTAAAAGGATTTGGTAGACGGAAACTGAAAGAAGCCTGTCGTATATATGTATATATATATGTGTGTGTGTGTAGGTGTTTTCGCTCACTAAACACTCACAACGCCCGGTCTGGAAATCGAAACCGCGATCCTATGACC
>NW_026369066.1:0-488 GCF_001194135.2 Octopus bimaculoides | reverse complement strand
ATATATACATACATATCACACGTATTTGAAAGTCTGGACCAAAATATGGCAAATTCTGATGACATATAGTAACAAGAATTGAATGATTGGATAATTTTTCCAACAACAGATATGTCTTTAGATTTATGATGAGTTTTTGAGCATTATTTTTAGGGTATAAAATGTTATTTTCCACACAAAACACAAACGCCGAATATGATACTGGTGTCACAAACTTTCAGGCAGGTGGTTCTGTGAGAACTCTCCATGAATGTACACGCATTTGCCTCCTAGATGCATTCTTCCCAAGAAATCATATTCGGCGTCTGTGTTGTGTGTGTATATAATACAATTTCATACCGTAAAACTATGCGCAAAAACTCAGCAAGAATCTAAAAACATATCTGTTGCTGGAAAAATTATTCAATCATTCAATTCCTGTTCCTACATGTCATCAGAATTTGCCCTATTTCAGTCCAAACACCCAAATACATGTGATATATATATAT
>NW_026369065.1:0-230 GCF_001194135.2 Octopus bimaculoides | reverse complement strand
GCACTGCCTTGAAGACCTTTAGTCGAATGATTTGACCCCAGAACTTGTTTTTAAAGAACTGATACTTATTGTACTAGTAGTCATACATAAACACACCAACACCAGTTATAAAGGGGTGGGTGGGTGGACAAACAAGGACACAAAGACAAACACATAAATATGTATGTGTGTGTGCATGCATGTGCATATATGTATGTGTGTGTGTATATATATATATATATATATATATA
>NW_026369064.1:0-213 GCF_001194135.2 Octopus bimaculoides | reverse complement strand
CTGTCTGTCTGTCTGTCTGTCTGTCTGTCTGTCTGTCTGTCTGTCAGTTTTTCTGTCTGATTGCCTGTCTATTTGCTTGTCTATCTATTTATCTATCTATCTTACTATTTATCTACCTACCCACCTATCAATCAATATGTCAATCTATCTATCTATCTATTCACAAATGTGGCAAGAATGGTAAGAATGAAAGACGACACCATTTTAAGCATA
>NW_026369063.1:0-238 GCF_001194135.2 Octopus bimaculoides | reverse complement strand
ATGTAAATATCTACATATACATAGTTAAGTGGTTTCTGTGTTTATTATTTTGCATTATCCCATTTTCTGTAGTTGTTAATTCACTGTATCGTGTTTTACTTTTAACTTAACCCATTTGAACCACAATATTTTATATGAATCTCTGGCAGTTTACTTTGATCATAGACATAATGTAATATGTATATATCTATGCATGTACATACATACATACATACATACATACATACATACATACATA
>NW_026369062.1:0-265 GCF_001194135.2 Octopus bimaculoides | reverse complement strand
AAGTATCCAAAGAGCATTTGAGGCACATAATGCTTTATGAGAACAAAAAATGAAACTCTACAGCCGAAATGAAAGAATGCTTGAATGAAAGAACTTGCAAAAGATGGTTTGCAAAATTCAGAAGTGGAGATTTCAGCCTTGAAGATGAAGATCGAACAGGACGTCCAGTTGCGTTTGATGATAAGCTCCTTGAGGCATTATCAGTTGCAGAATTGGCAATAAAACTTAGTTCAAACCATATAACTGTTCATCGTCATCTTCAACA
>NW_026369061.1:0-203 GCF_001194135.2 Octopus bimaculoides | reverse complement strand
ATATGTAAACTGAACAACAAAAGAAACGTCGCACACATACTAAATAGAAATCAAAGTCGGATGTAGAGGGTTTGCTGGACATAGTGTGAGACAACTGTTGTTATTCAGTTCTATATTTAAGATATGAGGAATTATGTACATTATTTACAATTAATGGATATTTGTCCTCCTCTTGTTTGTTGTTAACACAACGTTTTGGCTGA
>NW_026369060.1:0-253 GCF_001194135.2 Octopus bimaculoides | reverse complement strand
GAGTTTAGGGTTAGAGTTGAGGGATTAGGGTTAGGATTTAGAGTTAGGGTTAGGGTGAGCATCAGCTTTATAGTTTACAGTTAGGATTAGGTGTTATGGTTAGGGTTTAGGGTTTGGGTTAGGGTTTAAGGTTAAGGTTAGGATTAGGGCTTAGAGTTAGGATTCGGGTTTAAGGTTAGGGCTAGGGTTCACGGTTTAGGGTCAGGGTTAAGGTGAGCATTAGCTTCATAGTTTACAGTTAGGATTAGAGTTA
>NW_026369059.1:0-237 GCF_001194135.2 Octopus bimaculoides | reverse complement strand
CGAACTTGTAAACAAGAATTGTCTCAGTCACAGTTAGATTAGCAGACACCCTGTAGTCTATTTTTAGACATGACGGTTGTTGTTGATTAGAATTTTAATGAGGTTTCCTGATGCTGTGGGAATACACTGATTGAGAGGAGACAGAGGAGTACTGACTTCTTGTTTGGTGAGGATTCGCTTTTGTTTTGCGCTGCTGCTGCTGCCACTGCCACTGCTGCTACTACTGCCACTGCTGCT
>NW_026369058.1:0-285 GCF_001194135.2 Octopus bimaculoides | reverse complement strand
CAGATCTCATATTTTTTTATTATTATCTCTTGTCTCCCCTCCTGGTCTTCCTGATATGATTCTTCATCGCTTTAAGATGTTCTCTCTTTCTTTTCTTTCGCTATTCAGTTATTTTATTCATTTCATTTTCATTTTTCGCTCTTTGTCGATCTCTTTGTCGTTGTTGTTGTTGTTTTCCATGTTGTCGTCTTTGTTTTTGTCGTTATTTTAGGTTTTAATTTTTTCGTTTAAAATTTGTTTTTCGTCATTTAGAATTATATTTTATTTATTTATTTATTTATTTAT
>NW_026369057.1:0-388 GCF_001194135.2 Octopus bimaculoides | reverse complement strand
TTTATGCAGCAGTGATACACGAAAGTTAACATTCTTTCAAGCATGTAGGGTTTGACAACAGTAGATACATCAATCACCCTCTAGTTCTTATCTTATATAAGGTACAGTAAACATCAAACACACATAGAGGCATACATAGACATACATACATACATACATACATACATACATACATATACCACCATGCCCACCTAATTCCTATACATACGCACATTTATCGCCACACTCATCTAATTCCTATACATACACACAAATATTCGCTGGACAAAGTAAAAGCAAAACATAAATACTAATGAGTTTTGTAACATAGACTGGATAAGATTATTACTCTTTACTCATTTTTTTTACTCTTTTACTTGTTTCAGTCATTTGACTGCGGCTATGCTGG
>NW_026369056.1:0-448 GCF_001194135.2 Octopus bimaculoides | reverse complement strand
TAAGCATTTCGCCCGGCGTGCTAACGTTTCTGCCAGCTCGCTGCCTTATCGAAAGTAATATTGATAATAACAACAATAATAACCACACCAACAACTGAAATAATAGCAATTATAACAGCAACAACAATAAATGCAACGAGAATAATATTACAGACATCTACCACAACAACAACAACAATGACAATAGTAACAACAACATGGACAATGACAATCACAGCAACAGCAACCACAATAACATTAGAAATACTAACAACAATGACAACAATAGAAACAAGAACAACAATACAATATGAATGCAATATGAATGCAATATGAAGAAGAGCAAAAGCAGTAATGATAACAACAAAAGGAACAACAATAGTAACAACAATAAGAATGGCTTCGAAATATGGCGTTTTAATAACATGGAAATATCAAATAGCAGAAATATATATATATATATATATAT
>NW_026369055.1:0-336 GCF_001194135.2 Octopus bimaculoides | reverse complement strand
GGTCTACGATATTGTTGTTGTTTGAACTTCAGGCTTGTAAGCCTGTCAATTTCAGATTCAATTCCCCGTAGTTGTCTTTCTTTATTTGCATAATATATTTTATTTAATATATTACTATTATTTCGAGTATATAAATAGCAGCTATTAATATTTTTTTTTCCTCAAGGGAACTGCTTGTGAACATTTGAAGACGTCTTTATGGATTTATGTTTTTATGGATTGTCCCAAAGTATTTCTGAAATATCTGTTTCTAGTATTAATCTATTATCAGATTATTGTTGAGTTGATGTAGTTAACAGCCATAGTAAAAACATAATGAGCTCTCTCTCTCTCTCT
>NW_026369054.1:0-374 GCF_001194135.2 Octopus bimaculoides | reverse complement strand
TAAGCCTTATTGCACGCAAATGGAGAAAACGTTCACTGCGTATATATCGAACGCTGTACTCCAGCGTCTAACAGCTTTGAATTTTTAATGCACAAAAAATTGAAATTATTTTTTTTCTGTGCCTCTGATTAAAATAAACCCAGCCACATTACTTGGGAAAAAATAATCTTTATTGTGCTGGTTTTTCGTAAAATTTCGCGCATGGGAAAGGCAACAAAATCGCCCCTCCCTACTTTAAATGGGATATTCCTATCTTAAAAAATAATAATCGATTATCTCGGTAACCATGGGAGCTGGAGGGCAATAAAAAATCTCCTGAACATAAGCGGACCATGCTGCCGCTCTGTGCTGAATTTCACGCGATTCCACTGTAC
>NW_026369053.1:0-635 GCF_001194135.2 Octopus bimaculoides | reverse complement strand
ATATATTGAACATCGAGGTTAATGTAATCAAATAACATCATGCCCCAAAATTTTTCTGGCCTCTTATTACAATATAAAGCAATTATTACCGTTAAATAAGAATTGGCAGAATTCGGGGAGCACTGAACAAAATGTATAATGGCTTTTCTACGTGAACTTTACGTTCTGACTTCAAATACCGATTTTTTTTCTCTTATCTTTACGAGATTGATAAATAAGTCACAAATCTGCTCTGTGATCTGTGTCATGGACTAGAGCACTCTTCCGCCTACACCAAAATGCCTGCCTTCTACAAATAGTACGAAAAAATCATTAAGTGATTCCGCTGATATAGTTTAGGGTGCTCCGGATGAAATGGTTAAAGTTATTTCATTCGGATTTTTCTCTTCTGATTTCATAACCCATCGCCACAGAATTGCCTTTCGTTCTCTTAAAATTGCTAAACTAAATAGCAGCCAAGTACTAACTTCGATAATCGACAACACATACATCATGATGTTACTGGCTTCTGCCAAAATTCAAATCAACTTCTACTCTTGTTGTCGTTTATATTATATAAATGCGCGTTTCTATATGCACACGATTACTTTATATATATATACATATATATATATACATATATATATATACATATA
>NW_026369052.1:0-268 GCF_001194135.2 Octopus bimaculoides | reverse complement strand
ACATGTAAGCACACTCATATACAAAAAAATATATATATATACGCGAACATAAGTAATGATACTACTACTACTACTACTACTACTAATAATAATAATAATAATGATAATAATAATAATAATAATAATAATAATAATAATAATAATAATAATAATATATGTATGTATATATGCATATATTATATTCTTATATACTTATGCATAGATACATCCGCATATATATACATACACATAGGTAAACACATGTATATATATATATATATATATATAT
>NW_026369051.1:0-257 GCF_001194135.2 Octopus bimaculoides | reverse complement strand
ATTCCATTATTAACTCCCCCCAGGAATAGGGCAAACACATCATAGTCTCATGGCACATGAATTCCCTCTTTGTTCTACATATCCTCGCAATGTTTACGGTTATTGAAATTCCCCTCAATTATGCCAATTTCTATCTTATTTATTACTCATAATTGTCATGTGTCTTGTAGATGTTCCTCCACCGCCATTTTTTTTAAATGTGGCTATCAAATGCAGTAATAAATAAACAGGTTATAAATAACGAATGTATGTATATG
>NW_026369050.1:0-358 GCF_001194135.2 Octopus bimaculoides | reverse complement strand
AGATAGATAGATAGATAGATAGATAGATAGATAGATAGATAGACAGAGTGGTACAAAGATAGCTACACACACACACACACATGCAAATATATATATATAATGAAATAATTACTGTAAAGCATTGTGTAGAATTCGTTGTATAAAAGATCGTGGGTAAGGCCAAAACAATGCGAAGAAAATGTAGATTTACTTTGTATTCAGTATTTCGGAGTTATGACACCATTTTCAAGAAATTGACGAATGTTGCCGATGTGCGTGTGTGTCATAACCCCGAAATATTGAATACAAGGTAAGTCTACATTAATTCTCATATTTGCTTTCTTGTGATTTACCTTGCATTTACTTCGCATTGTTTTGG
>NW_026369049.1:0-223 GCF_001194135.2 Octopus bimaculoides | reverse complement strand
AATTTACAAATATAACAGGGTTTTATTGAACATCAAATAGCTGTGGGGGGTACATTCGAGTAAAATAGTTCTCAAAAAATGGTTGACCACCGCCGGAAAGATGCCTGAATATATTACATGAACCCAATTTCAGCAGTGTGTGCTTAGGGAAGACATTTACACATATAGGACCTGGGGTAAATTTCTGAGATTTTTTGGGGGATAAAGTGAATTTTATATACCA
>NW_026369048.1:0-426 GCF_001194135.2 Octopus bimaculoides | reverse complement strand
CATGTCTTCTTGGGTTTTTCTCTTCAACAGGTGCCATCTTCTTCAAGCAATACGCACTTCTTTACACAGCTGTCTTCATTCATACGCATCACATATCCAAACCAACGAAGTCTCCTCTCTCGCATGCTACATCTGATTCCTCTTATGCCCCACTTTTCTCTCAACACATTTGCACTTTGTCGTACATGCACACTGACGTTGCACATCCAATGGAACATACTGCCTTCATTCATCTCCCATCTACACAGGTCTTCTGCATTCAGAGCCCATGTCTCACAACCATAGAGAATAGCCATTCACACACAAGCATCATACAATCTACTTTTCACTCCGCGAGAGAGAGTCCTTTTGTTGCCAACAGAGATAACAGCTCTCTATCCAATTCTTATTCTAGAAACAATACTTTCAGAACATCCTCCACCATTG
>NW_026369047.1:0-218 GCF_001194135.2 Octopus bimaculoides | reverse complement strand
TTCAAATTTACTGAGAACAAAAGATAAAGACAGGTGACAGAACAGCAAACAGGTATATCAAACAAGCTTTGTGTTCCATCTCAACTTTCCCTACAAAAAGTCTTGCAACATTAAGAAAGTTGGTACTTTTTAAGTCGGTGTCTTCTGCATACAGGGTGAAAGTGACATGTCCTTTCGATTCTCATTTTAGTACGTTGTGTTTTTTTTTTTTATCTGCC
>NW_026369046.1:0-651 GCF_001194135.2 Octopus bimaculoides | reverse complement strand
TCTAGTTCTGATAGTGACTGCGCAATTAGTGCAAGGTCATCAGCATAGAATTAGTGCATCTCATCTAAATTGATTTGCTCCCTAATTAGTTGGGCTATGACCCTCTCCAAAAACATATATATATATACATGCATGTATATATATGCATGTATATATGTATATATATATATATATATATGCATATATATATGCATATATACATACATATAGATACATATATATATATACACATATATATATATATACTCACATATATATCATCATCGTTTAACGTCTGCTTTCCATGCTGGCATGGGTTGGACGGTTTGACTGAGGACTGGCAAGCCAGCAGGCTGCACCAGGCTCCAATCTGATCTCGCAGAGTTTCTATAGCTGGATGCCGTTCCTAATGCCAACCACTCCGAGAGTGTAGTCGGTGCTTTTACGTGCCACCGGCATGAGGGCCGGTCACACAGTACTGGCAATGGCCACACTCAAAAAGTTGTTTTTTACATGCCACCTGCACAGGAGCCATTTCAGTGGTACTGGCAATGACCTTGCTCAAATGATTTTCTAACATGCCACTAGCACAAGTGCTAGAAGACAACGCTGGTAACGATTACGTTCAAATGGTGCTATTTACAGGCCACTAGCATGGAAGCCAGACAGCTG
>NW_026369045.1:1301-2240 GCF_001194135.2 Octopus bimaculoides | reverse complement strand
TATTTTGTATTCCTATTGTATGTGTCTACGCATGCGTATATATATATATACACACATATATTTACACATGCACACATATATGTATATACATATATATATTTATATATATGTATGTATGTACACGTGCATAAACATATTTACAAATATATATATATATGTATATGTATGTACACCTATATATATATAGGTATATGTACACTATTTGTATATATGTGCTTATAAATCCACACACATATATATATATGTATATACACACATATTGATATACATACATTTTTAAAGTATATATATACACACACACAGGCAAATTACAGACATGGTCATATATATATATATATATATATATATATATATAAAATAAATAAGTACTGGGAGCAACTCATCCAACTAAGACCCTCGAAGTAGTGCCCCAGGATGGCCACAGTCCAAAGACTCAAACAAGAAAAAGTATTATGTGCATGCATATATATATTTGAATTTATACTCTCAAGATAACTCTTGCTGGCTTCACAGCATACCCAACCTAGGGATATAACTCCTAACCTAATCCCCTGGCCCTTTTCTATTTCACCACCTCTTTCACAACAGTTGCTGACCAATAGAGAGCAGTTGCCATGTTCCCTTCCATGTCAGCCAACTCTGATGAGCACAAGGTTATATCATCGGATCATTACCTAACACTCCATTGTATTCCTCACATGAAACTGATTGTTAAGATCAGTCGTGATGGATATATACT
The DNA here is from genome assembly GCF_001194135.2 of Octopus bimaculoides. Taxonomy (NCBI): domain Eukaryota; kingdom Metazoa; phylum Mollusca; class Cephalopoda; order Octopoda; family Octopodidae; genus Octopus; species Octopus bimaculoides. Next base: position 1,501 of record NW_026369045.1, on the reverse strand, counting down.
GCTATACATTTTGGATCATATATAATATATATATATATATATCTTTTATCTTTTACTTGTTTCAGTCACTTGTCTGAGGCCATGCTGGAGCACTGCCTTGAAAACTTAGTTGAATGAATTGAAACCAGTAATTTTTTTTTTTTTAAGAGGTGCTACTTTTTCTGTCAGTCTCTTGCTGAACATTACGGGGTCATAAACAT
>NW_026369044.1:0-240 GCF_001194135.2 Octopus bimaculoides | reverse complement strand
CATATATACATACATACATATATACATACATACATATATATAGACAGATATATACAAACATATGTATATATGTATTATGCATACGTACAAATGTATGTATGTGTAATGTATACATGTATAACACACAGATATATAACTATTTTTATTATATTTATATTATATTTATTGTCATTGTTATAACTTGCTATGCTTCTTTTGTAGCATGTATACACACACACACACAAACACATTTATATATAT
>NW_026369043.1:0-267 GCF_001194135.2 Octopus bimaculoides | reverse complement strand
ACACACACACACACACACACACACACACACACGCAAACACACACACGTACACTCAGGCACATGTTATGTCGCTCGTGACAATCATCAGTATCAACACACCATCAATATCATGACTGAGACCATCATCATCATCATCATCGTCATCATCATTAGCAGTAGCAGCAACATCAGTTGCCCCAAGATCAGCAGTAGCAGTCGCAGTAGCAGCAGCGGCGGCATGATTAGCATAATTTTACTCATCGATGTCATCGGTATTATTCTCCCACC
>NW_026369041.1:0-303 GCF_001194135.2 Octopus bimaculoides | reverse complement strand
CATGAAATTGTAATCTACCTCACATTCACAAAAAGTTGTTATCGAAAAAATAAAAGTAAAAACTCGTCAAACGCCTGCTCTTTCATTCTTTCTTTCTTTTTTCTTTCTTTCTTTCCTCTGCACTGACGAGTTATAAATAGCCTCCCCATTAATAGTCATTGTGGTTTTTCTTATGTTACAAAGTGTTTAAAAGGAATAAAGAAATCAAGCAATTGTAGTCGCGGCCTAAACTTCAGACTTTCTGCTTAATACTTTAATACTTTAAGCAATATATATATATATACATTTATATTGACAAATATT
>NW_026369040.1:0-234 GCF_001194135.2 Octopus bimaculoides | reverse complement strand
TCCTCTTGTTTCTCATTCTCTGCTTTTTCTCATCCTCTTACTCCTCTTCTGCCTCCTCCACCCTTCACTCCTCTTGTTCCTGTTCCTCCTCCTATTTCTATACTTCCTCCTGTTCATCTTTCTTTTCTTGTTCCTCTTGGTTCTCCTGTTCTCTTCCTCTTTCATCATCATCATCACCATCACGACCACCACCATCATCATCATCACCATCATCATCATCATCATCATCATCAT
>NW_026369039.1:0-300 GCF_001194135.2 Octopus bimaculoides | reverse complement strand
CCCCCCCTCAACTAGAACACTACTATAATCCTTACAAACCAAGCTTCCAAGCATTAGATGCTTTGCTTATAAAATTACATATTTGCATTCCCAACTTCATCCTTCCACCCAAGGATCCCGCCTCATACCGCTACCGCTTCACGTTCTTTTCTCCTCCTATTCCTCTCGGTGGCCATTTTGTCTTTTTTCCTCTTTCTTTTATTGTCGTTCAGTTATTATCTTCATTGTTACGTTTGTTATTATTCGTATCATATTACACTCGGGGTTGTTCTGTTATTTTTATATGCATGCATATATATA
>NW_026369038.1:0-312 GCF_001194135.2 Octopus bimaculoides | reverse complement strand
CACACATATGTGTATATATATTCTAAGAAGGAGTAATAACTGATTATATAAGTAGATAGTCCTTGAAAACCTGAGCGACGTTTCATAAAAGAGAAAGTAGGAAAACGGAAATAGGAAAAGAAAGTGATTTCTCTATATTTACTCAATCTCACTCAGCAACCGTATAAACACACTGTATTCATTTATATTCTCATTTTATGATATATACTTTGATAACCTTTTTAATCTTAAATACATTGATATTATTTTACGCTATATTCTGCTCTCTCTCTATCTCTCTCTCTCTTTCTCTCTCTCTCTCTCTCTCTCTCT
>NW_026369037.1:0-318 GCF_001194135.2 Octopus bimaculoides | reverse complement strand
AGTATAGTGTTTTCAATACAATTCCAAAATATGGTGATTAAAATCAAAATAAGCAACAAGGATACAGTTAATGTAGTACGATCGTTTCAAGCGACTCCATTTATTTAAGCAATGTGAACATTACATCAAATGTAAAATGCAGAGCAATCCTCAGCTGCACAAAGATATAGAAATTTACTGAAATTTCATTTCAACAGGACATGTTTTTGTAACTACATTTAAGCTCCCCAAGTAGAAAGGAAGAATACAAACAGCATTTTGACTTAGACAGACCATACAGGCTAGCCTGTACAAACTTTTATTAAGAACGCATTGCTA
>NW_026369036.1:0-651 GCF_001194135.2 Octopus bimaculoides | reverse complement strand
TAGAAATATGGTATCTTAGCTACTAACAGTTGAGGGTTGCGTAGTCTAGAGGGCGATTTTAGATGTCATTATTCTCTTTAACCCGGGCAACGCCTGGTATTTCTGCTAGTATATTAATAAAACTTGTTTATTAATATATAGGATTGCATCATGCCTCTTATTTCAATTGATATATATATATACAACGGGCTTCTTTCAGTTTCCGTCTACCAAATCAACCCACAAGGCTTTAGTCGACCCGAAGCTATAGTAGAAGACACTTGCCCAAGGTGCCACGCAGTGGGACTGAACCCTGAAGCAAGCTTCTTACCACACAGCCACTCTGCCCACTTCGCGGGCATATGGCGTAGTGGTTACCAACACGGGCTACTGACCCCAAGATTCCGAGTTCGATTCCAAGCAGTGACCTTAATAATAATAATAATAATAATAATAACAACAACAACATCGGAAAAATACCTCAGGAATGAGAACCCAGGTTTGAAATTCCCCCAGGACACCTGATGAAGGTTCGAGAGTACATCAGCCAAAGTATTCTGTTTATAACAAAGATGAGAACAAATATCTGTCCATTGCAAATAATATACATAATCCCTCATCTCTCAAATATACAACTTTATGTATATCATCATCATCATCATCATCGTTTAA
>NW_026369035.1:0-796 GCF_001194135.2 Octopus bimaculoides | reverse complement strand
ACTGGGATAAAAAGAAAAAGACAAACTCAATTCAAAGAAAACTCCAAATTATTCAAACAATTTGTGCACGTTCTGTCAAAACGACTCTGTTACATTTGAACGCTTTAAACCTGAGCTTCTGAAGTCTCAACTATTGTTTCCTATTCTTTTACTAACCTTTTCTCGATGCCTCCTTGCAGCAATTCAATAAAATTAAATACACTATATCTACATATGAATATACACTCACACAGTGAAGGTGCGTGGCTTAGTGGTTAGGGAATTCGGCTCACGATCGTGAGTTCGATTCCCGACATCGCGTTGTATCCTTGAGCAAGACACTTTATTTCACTTGCTCTAGTTCATTTAGCTGGCAAAAATGAATAGTACCTACAATTCGAAGGACCAGCCTTGTCACATTCTGTGTCACGCCGAATCTACCAGAGAACTACGTTGAGCGCACGTGTGTCGTAGAGCCCTCAGCCACATGCACGTTAATTTCATGAGCAGGCTGTTCCGTTGATCGGATCGACTGGAGCCCTTGTCTTCGTGGTCAACGGAGTGACAGTCTTTTTTTTATACATGTACGGAAAAGTTGGTACGTTACTTAATGATTCAGTAACCGGAATTACATTCACATTTTAAAGTCTATTATTGCTGGTGGTGCTCTCGTTGTCAGTGCTAAAGTCGTTGCGATTATGGCTGACAAATAGTTTATAATACTTTAAATAAGAGACAAAGACTCCCCCTCCCCATAAAAATCAAACAGGCGCAGGAGTGGCTGTGTGGTAAGTAGCTTGCTTACCAGCCCCATGGT
>NW_026369034.1:0-525 GCF_001194135.2 Octopus bimaculoides | reverse complement strand
ATATATATATATATAATGAAAGGCTTGTGGATTTGTAAATTTATACAGAAGTAAATGATGCTGTTATTTATGATGTACGTATCTTGTCTGTATATACAAATTTGTGTGTTTATGTGTGTAGCTTATATCAGGTGCATTGAAGTATATATGATGTGTTTGTTTCCACAATTGATGCATGTAAGTTTGTATGTGTATGCCTGGTTATATATGTTCATTACTTTTGTATTTTTTGTGTGTGCATGGGGACGAGGATTGCACATCTATCTATGTTTTAATACCATGATGTTCAAAATACACACACACACACACATATGCATGGTGTGCGTTTAGAATTGTTTTGTTGATGTTGCACTCCTGTTTCTAATTTAAAGAAATTGTTTTATTAATAATTGGACAGTTTGAGAAGAAAAATATAAAATAGAAACAATTGTTAATTAAAATTGAAAACATGTTTAATTACTTGCAAAACCTAAAATCAAATTAATATGAAATAAAATTACAACAAGCATGTGTGTGTGTGTGTGT
>NW_026369033.1:0-296 GCF_001194135.2 Octopus bimaculoides | reverse complement strand
GTGTATGTTTGTGTATGTGTGTGTAAATATATCATTGTATATGCTTGCAGATACAGCTGTTAGGATGTGTGACAGAATAATACACAAACAGATAAATAAATAGATATACACACAACTATTCATATACAATTATACATACATGCATATGTGTGTGCGTGTGTGTATGCACACTCACACACACATACACATATATATATACATACATGTATATATACACACATATGAATAGGTACAAAAATATGTATGTGTATATATATATGTGTGTGTGTATATACATATATATATATATATATATA
>NW_026369032.1:0-220 GCF_001194135.2 Octopus bimaculoides | reverse complement strand
CTGATTATATGTGTGTTGATAATCTTACCATAGTGTGAGTTCCTTGGGAAAAGTTTACCTATCACTTCTCTAAACTTAGCTATCAGATTACTCCTGATATTTCTCCCAAATGGGATTATGAGCCAGATTTTATTATCCCTATTATTATCCTCATGGTTATTAATATTGTATTTAAAGAATTTTAAGTTACCTATGTTGTTTTTATGAGGGTACTTTGGTT
>NW_026369031.1:0-392 GCF_001194135.2 Octopus bimaculoides | reverse complement strand
TCTTCTTCTTCTTTTTCTTCTTCTTCTTTTTCTTCTTTATCGTTCTTGTCCCCGTTCTCTTATGATTCTATCTTTATCTGATTTGGTATTGCTATTGTCTAAGACCCATCCACTATTTTGCCATTTTTACTCCTATTGTATATGTTTCCTCCCGATGTAAGCAACATACAACACTTGACAGTCGCACAATACAAGAGCACACCAATGCATGTAAGTCTGATGAAATCGCAATTCGATGTTTAAAACCGCAAATACTACGTAACTTTTCACACTGAACTTCTGCGTCCAATGGCATTAAATAAGTGTGATACAGAAACAATTGTAACTGGTCATTAAAGATGTGCTAAACTCTTTATTGTCTTCTTAATTTAATTATATATATATATATATAT
>NW_026369030.1:0-282 GCF_001194135.2 Octopus bimaculoides | reverse complement strand
TTATTCTGTGTATATATGTTTATGTTGTGAAGTGTGATGCTCAGTCATGTTTGATGTTCTCTGGTTTTCTGGTCCAGAAACAGTAATGTATGTTAGGTTTGACTAGTCTTACTTTAAACTTATTTCAGCTTGATATAGGGATGGAATATTTGTACAGATGGTTCTAAATTACGGTGGGAGGAAACACCTGTAATGTCAACTATGCATGAAGTTGTATGTATGACTTGTGGATGAGTAAATAGGACCACCACCACCAATACTCCCACCATCATTATCATCATC
>NW_026369029.1:0-218 GCF_001194135.2 Octopus bimaculoides | reverse complement strand
TCATTTTGTTGATGACATAAACGACATGTTGGGCTACTGCCGTTCTTTAACGTGTTGGCCTGGTGGTTCCTTGTAGGTAGGCATTGATCTTTCGTTGGTACGATAAACCCTTCCGTTTCTGATTTTAAGCCAGAAGACAGAAAACATTGATGGGTAAGGGCTTTGTCAACATCCATTATTATTATTATTATTATTATTATTATTATTATTATTATTAT
>NW_026369028.1:0-232 GCF_001194135.2 Octopus bimaculoides | reverse complement strand
ATATATATATATATATATATATATATATATATTTGTATTTGTGTGTGTGCATATGTTTACAGGTCACCAGATTTGATAATTATATGATGGAGTGAGTTTGCCTGAATCAGAATGAAACTGAGTGGAAGTTTAAACGAATATCCTTGGCTGGGCACTATTTTTTACATCATCTTAATATCATGCACTCTCTCTATCCCCTCTCTCTCTCTCTCTCTCTCTCTCTCTCTCTCTC
>NW_026369027.1:0-246 GCF_001194135.2 Octopus bimaculoides | reverse complement strand
ATTTATTTATTTATGGGTTTCAGCCAAGTGGCTATATATATTTGTGTGTGTGTATATGTGTGTATATACACATACGTATATACATATATCTATAAGTATGTATGAATGTATATGTATATATATATGTGTATATATATATGGATATGGATGTATATGTATATGTATGTATATATATGTATTTTTTTATGTATTTATGTATGTGTTTCAGCCAAGTGGCTACGGTCATGCTGGTGCACCACCGTGATT
>NW_026369026.1:0-470 GCF_001194135.2 Octopus bimaculoides | reverse complement strand
TCTCTCTCTCTCTCTCTCTCTCTCTCTCTCTCTCTCTCTCTCTGTTTAGCAATATAGTCAACTTCATTTCTCTACTAGTATTGCATCACTCTTGAATCTTAATTAACCATGAATTCAAATCAAGCTCTATCTTTCTATTCTTTCTTTTTATTTCAGCGAATCACAGTCATATCATTTGTGTCCAGAATTTTGTAACATAGCCATTCATACGTCAGATATGCCGGTCAGATAGTCAAACCTATATATAGAAAGAAACAGTAGAACAAACAGACATACAGACATACACAATGGCAAATACAGATAGATAGATAGATAGATAGATAGATAGATAGATAGATAGATAGATAGATAGATAGATAGATAGATATTAAAAATATTAATATAAATAGGAAAAAATCTAAATTGGTGATATGAGTCACATATGTTAAAGTAAATATTTCGAAAACAGCATCCTTATATATATATATATA
>NW_026369025.1:0-699 GCF_001194135.2 Octopus bimaculoides | reverse complement strand
TCAATGTACTTTCCCTGATTATCTATGATTTCCTTCTATCTATTTCCAAGCTTTTTAATCCCATCAATGTAAAATTCTTTTGGATTCAAAGTGAAGAATTCTGAAATGTCAGTTTCGACCTCCTCCTGGCTTGCGAAAGTTATGTCCCCCAAATGATTCTGTAAACTACGAAACAAATGGTAGTCTGAAGGAGCAAGGTCGGGAGAATAAGGTAGATGAGGAATTTTTCCCAACCAAGCTCTTCGATCTTCTGTGACGTGATCTTTGCAGTGTGGGTCGCGCATTGTCCTGATGAAACATCACTCCTTTTCAATTCACTAAAGCAGATCTTTTTTCCTTCGAAGCTTGGTTCAAATGCTCTAATTGCTGACAGTAGACTTGCACATTGATTGTTGCATTAGGTGGCAACAATTCAAAGTGAATTACTCATTTGCAATCCCACCAGATAGAGAGAAGAACTTTTTTTTCCATGAAGTTCCCTACTCGGTTGCGGTTGAGTTTTTTTTCCCTTTCACTAAGCCACTATTTACGACATTTAACATTTCGATAGAAGATCCATTTTTCGTCACCAGTCAAAAGTCTATCCAAAAAGGGTGAAATGAGTTCGCGAGAATGGAGAGAAGAGCAGATGTCAACTCGGGATTTAGAATTGCTTTCGGACAGTTCATGAGGCACCCATTTTCCAAGTTTAGGAACCTT
>NW_026369024.1:0-400 GCF_001194135.2 Octopus bimaculoides | reverse complement strand
GAAGTATGATAGTTTGTATGTCTGCGCGTTTGTGATTTTATGTGTGTTTGTGTAAGTGAAAATGAAAATTAATTTAATCTCAAAGACACAATATTCTGTTTTGTAAGACATGGTTGCCGAAAATTAAGACATTATAAATAACGTTGAGCAGAGTCGCAGCAAAATAGAGACAGACATAAAATTCTACAGACAAAATGGCCATCAATATGGCATCGCATTCATTTTATCTGCCATTTTATTCTAATTGGTTGGCATTGACTCAAAGACGGGAATACATTCTTCCAGACAGCATAACATATTGATTGAGAAGCGAGGAATAATGAAAGTTTAGTAGGAGAAAAATAAGGAAAGTTTTTATGTATGTATGTATGTATGCATGTATGTATGTATGTATGTATGT
>NW_026369023.1:0-267 GCF_001194135.2 Octopus bimaculoides | reverse complement strand
CTCGCCGCCTTAATAATAATAATAATAATTTCTACTATAGGCACAAGGCCTGGAATTTGTTGGGCGTCGGTAGGTTAATCGATTACATTGACCCCAGTGCTCGACTTATTTTTTGACCCCAAAAGAATGAAAGGCAAAATCAACCTCTGCAGAATTTGAACTCAGAACCTAAAACCAGACGGAATACCGCTAAGCATTCCGCCTGTCATGCTAATGATTCTGCCAGCTCGCAGCCTTAGTAATGATAATAATAATAATAATAATAAT
>NW_026369022.1:0-275 GCF_001194135.2 Octopus bimaculoides | reverse complement strand
TTTTTTTTATCACTATCCATCTGCTCCGCCAATTCTCTGGTCGTTTGACGTGGATTTTAGTGAAGAAGTTGATTCAGTCGCTCTTCATTGAACTCAGTTGTTCGACCGGTGTGTGATCCGTTCTTGAGGTCAAAGTTCCCATTTTTGAAGCGCGAAAACCAACGTCGGCCGGTACTTCGAGGCATTGCTTCTCCATACGCAGCACAAATCTCACGAGCAGCTTCAGCGGCCTTAACACCTCGATTAAATACAAAAAGCAAATGGTGTCGAAAATG
>NW_026369021.1:0-246 GCF_001194135.2 Octopus bimaculoides | reverse complement strand
GCAACTCCATTTAATTGAACAATGTAATCATTACATCAATTTAAAATGTACAAAGACATGGAATTTAATTAAATTTGAACAGATGGACACATTATTATAACTATTCCTAAAAGCTCCAAGGAGTTAAGGAAAAAGACTAAGAACATTTTTTTTCAACTACACCATAGAAGCTAAATACACACACACACATAGATACACCCAGACGCATACATATACACTCACGTATATATGTGTGGATATATATAT
>NW_026369020.1:0-350 GCF_001194135.2 Octopus bimaculoides | reverse complement strand
CCTTTCTAATAAACCATAAGCTGTAGAAATTACAAAACAAATTGTTCTACAGAATCATTTTTTTCAATCCACATTTTTAGTATTACACCCCATCCTCCTACAGACAAGGAAACCCGGAGTGATTTTTTTATTTTTCATTTTTTCCCCCCTTTTTTGTATTTACCACAAAATCAATTTAGTTCTAAACATCAAAAGTTCAATCACTTTGACAGGGTCATACTTCGCTGATAAGATATGACTTTGAACCCACTTATATGGTATGTGTGTGTTAATGTATGCAAGTATACATAATTATATACATACGTTGTGTGAATATACAAGTGTGTATCAGTTTTTTTGTTTTTGTTTTT
>NW_026369019.1:0-272 GCF_001194135.2 Octopus bimaculoides | reverse complement strand
GCTAAGCATTTCGCCCGGCGTGCTAACGTTTCTGCCAGCTCGACGCCCTTGTTGTGTGTACAGTGAGATGTACAACTGCTACTGTTAAGTCTAAAACTCCACATTCGATTATCTTTGTCCCGTCTGTTTCCAGTTCAGTGCTTAAGTTTACCTGCCTAGTAACGTTACTGGTTGTGATAATCAGAGCAAATGGACAAGAAATCCTGATAAACACAAGGCTTATTTCCTTTATTCCCAATATATACATTTTGCGGATCTTTTTTAAAACGGGG
>NW_026369018.1:0-278 GCF_001194135.2 Octopus bimaculoides | reverse complement strand
TTATTCTTCTATCTTCTATTTTATTCTTTATAAACTGTGAATTCCCTCTGTAGAACCTTCATACATACTCAACGTGTCTCTGATGACGGCATATCCAGTGTACGGTCACGCTAGCCTGTCAATTGCGATATCCCAGAAACAGCCAATAATTACCTAATTAGCTATTCAATTAGTTAATTACTTCAAATTCACCTTACTCTAATTAAACTTTCTAAATGACTTGAGATACTCGTTCAGTCTTGGTTTTTGCTGTCCATTTCCTCTAATATATACTGCTA
>NW_026369017.1:0-243 GCF_001194135.2 Octopus bimaculoides | reverse complement strand
TATATATATATATACTTTTTATGTATGTGTTGTTACATGTATTTACACAGAGATTCATACGTAAAATTATACACTCCTTAGTACGTATATAAATGCTGTCGATGTGTGGTAATCAATATCTATAAAACACAAGATGTTTGTGTGTGTGTGTACGTGATGTGGGTTATGCAAGTCCACAAATTAGCACGCATGCCGCTCCAATTTTAGGAGGACATTGTTCATGACCCTATCTGTGTTTTTGTC
>NW_026369015.1:0-469 GCF_001194135.2 Octopus bimaculoides | reverse complement strand
ACAGTTAGCTTTACTACTTCCTTGCCATTATAGCCTTGGTTCTTTTATGGGGTGTGGGTGGTGACACAAGCCATTTCTACAGCATTAGAAAAAAGCTGTAGTTTACTGTGATGTTCAGGGATCATTGATTCTGATTACAATTACTATGTGGTGGTTTTTGTGATTCAGTTGATACTAAGTAGTCAACATGTGTATATTTTCTGATGTTTTGCTGGAAGGAGATGGCCTGGAAAGAGGAGAGCATTGGCATTTTGGTTTTCCACTTGCAAGGAGAGAATGGGGAGAGGGGGAACAAGCACGTGAAAGGGGTGAGCGAGTGGGGAAAAAGAGAGAGAGAGCAAGCGAGAGGGAAAGAAAGAGAGAGCAAGCGAGGAGGAGGAGGAGGGAAAGAGAGCGAGTGAGAGGGGAGAGAATGAGGTGGGAAGAGATGTATGTGTATGCTTCACCAGTCCTGGGATTAATATCTAAA
>NW_026369014.1:0-446 GCF_001194135.2 Octopus bimaculoides | reverse complement strand
TGTGTGTGTCTGTGTGTGTGTGTCTGTGTGTGTGTGTCTGTGTGTGCGTGCGTGCGTAAAATGTATAATTGTACATTTGTACAATAACTTAGAAGGTCATAATACACCTTTCTCATGGCGCTCTGCAGATTCTAATGCATCTCGTAAACCAACATTATAACCCCCTCACCAAAAGGTTTCTAGCCTCCAGCTTTCAATGCCTGACTGTACTCATCACTGTTCTGAAAGGAGTAACAGTAACTGGATATGAAATGAACAACGGGTAATAAGGTCAGTCGCTGTGTGAATGGATTATGACGTCAAGAGTAGTTTAAAGTTACAAACTATTAACCATTATCATTTCAAGTTTTATATAGACGTAAGTATGTATGCATGAACTTATGTATATATGCATGTATGTACATATATAAATATGTGTATATATGTATATATAAAGAGTAAAATAT
>NW_026369013.1:0-379 GCF_001194135.2 Octopus bimaculoides | reverse complement strand
GATGGTGGAGGATATCGATTCCTTACTTGTTTTTCTAAAATGCACCATAATCGTTCTATAGTATTGAGATCTGAAAACTGTGGTGGCTAGATAAGATGTTCAACTTCACCAGAATGTTCCTCGTGCCATTCAGTAACAACTGTACCTGTGTGAATTGTTGCATTATCATCCTGAAAAATTGCTTTTCCCTCCGGAAACAGTTCCGCAACCATAGGATGAATTTGATCAGATAAAATGCTTAAATAGTCATGACTATTAATTCTGCCATGGAGGGAAACCATTATGCCGGCGGATTTCCAAGATATATCAGGTCATCCCATAAGTTCTGACCGAATTTTGAAGAAAGAAAACAAGTGATCAAATGTTATATTTAATTGAA
>NW_026369012.1:0-251 GCF_001194135.2 Octopus bimaculoides | reverse complement strand
ATATATATATATATACACACACACACATACACATGTATATATATATACACACACATATGTATATATACACATACACATGTATATATATATACACATATACACACATATATGTATGCATATATACACATATATATATGTATGTAGGTATATATACACATATACACACATATATATATATAAACATTTTCATACAAACACACACACACACACATATGTATGGATGTGTGTGCGCGTGTATATATATATATATA
>NW_026369011.1:0-223 GCF_001194135.2 Octopus bimaculoides | reverse complement strand
AAACTGAGTGATAAATGCAGTCTGCTATGGTGCTGAGCTGGCAGAATCATCACCAGAAAATCTGCTTAGTGGCATTTCTTCTGACTTTTTGTTCGGAGTTCAAATGCTTCAGTTAAACCATCCCACCCATGCCAGCATGGAAGAAGGACGTTAAACGACGACGACGATGATAATGATGATGATAGGAAAGAGATCCTCAGATGTGCTAAAAACCTGTCACTTG
>NW_026369010.1:0-665 GCF_001194135.2 Octopus bimaculoides | reverse complement strand
AAGTCAGGAGATGTGAGAAGTGAAGAAATATTTATTTTTCCATACCTCATCCGTATTATTAGGTCCGTTTCGTAACTCTCTTCGTGTATTATTAATTCCAAACGTCCGAAATAGTGTGGAATACATAAGGGAAAATAAATCTATTTTCACCTTTCATACCTCCTGGCTTCATTACTCTTCAATGATTCTTGATTTTCAGTTACACAGAAACGTCACATGGCACTATATTTTCATTGATTATTATGGGGACTGATAGCCGATTCCGAATGGGGAGCTTACTGTTATGCCCATATCATTCTCATAGTCGATTATTCTTTCACCCTCTTTGATATATGTGTTTTGCTAATAATAGTAGTGTTGGTGATGGCAATAATGCGACCCTGAAGAGATAGAGTATCCGGCAATTTATAATTTGTAATTTGTAATGTGTTGTAATATATTATAATATTTTATGAGACATTTTATGGTGTGGTTTATTTATCCTGGATACTCTATTGAAATGTGCATAGGTTTGGCTTATTGTTGTTGTTTCTGCTATTATAATTGTTGCTGCAATAAAGTATCTTCAATGCATCGATTTTGAGCTCTGTCTTTTAAGATATATAGATATATATAGATATATATATATATATATATATACAAAAACTCACCTGTGAGGTTTTTGC
>NW_026369009.1:0-442 GCF_001194135.2 Octopus bimaculoides | reverse complement strand
ATATATATATATAATTTATGTATATATTAATATTATCTTGGTTGAAAAAAATTTGATAATGTAAATATGCTAATAGTTACCATCGATGGGTAGCAAAAATCACACAAAAACTGGGATATCACACCCGTTTTATAGGTAGAAATACCATGTTAAAGTGATGTATTTTGAGTAGACATGAAGAATAATAATAAATGGAGCAAAACGCATATAAACAATAATAAAGGAACTTATTGTTTATATGCGTTTTGCTCGATTTATTATTATTCTTCATATATATATAAGCAAACATACGAACTTACTTCGTCCCGCTTCCTTCCAGTTCGTTGCTTCACAGCGTTCAATATACACATAATTTTACACGTCAGGCCGTATAGCCTTTTCTGTTTGTTTTTCTGTCTTGTTTTCTGTCCACCACTACATTCCTCCATGGTACAAATTTAAT
>NW_026369008.1:0-412 GCF_001194135.2 Octopus bimaculoides | reverse complement strand
AATTAAGACTCACTAATCAACACTAGGGATCTATGGAAATTGGGTTTATGGAGCTAAATGTCTTTTAAGAGTCGTACTACAAGACATTGAGGAGATATTTATGTGCACAGACGGCATGTTCCTATTCAACTACAGTAGCAAAGGCACAACCCTCTATGTGGTTTTCTGCTGCATGTTCTTGTATGTATATTCTCTTATCTTATATGCAGTACTACTATAATAATACCTCTGTATCCTAACATCATAAATGATGTTAGGATACAGATAAGACATTACACGGAATTTCTCTTACAACCGTGAACTCTCTACCATCTATTTTTAATTTGTCTCAGTTTCTGTAACAGTACATTTGTACAGTATGAAGTTGGAGTATTCACTGTGTTATCTCGATATTCAAACTACTATGAATATA
>NW_026369007.1:0-233 GCF_001194135.2 Octopus bimaculoides | reverse complement strand
ATATATATATATATATATATATATGCGTATATGTGTGTGGATGTATACACACACGCAAACACGCACTCACATATACACACACGTATGCTTCTTTCGATATATTTTATGAAATGATTACAGATTACAGTATTCTAAAGTGTTTGTGTTTGCGTGTATATGAAATTATGTACGAACAGACAGACAAGAAGATAGACAGACAGACAGACAGATAGATAGATAGGTTTCTTTATTAG
>NW_026369006.1:0-458 GCF_001194135.2 Octopus bimaculoides | reverse complement strand
TATATATATATATATATATATATATATGTATATATTTATATCTATATATAAATTTATATATATTTATTCATATATATATTTGTGTATGTATATATATAAATATTCATATATGTATATATACTAGCAGGTAAGCCCAGTTTCACCTGCTCGATTTGGATGATGTGGCTCTAAAACCTACTCTGTGTAAGCATTTCCTTTGTTTGAGCATGCTTACATTAAAAAACAATTTTAGAATGACTTTTGTTGTCAAAATGCTAAAAATAAATGACCAACAAAAAAAGACAACCAGGATTCAATCAAATCAAAAAATATACCCAAAGACTAAGCTAACAAAGATGAACCATCCCACTTCCAGTGCACATACACACACACACGTTCACATACCCCCCATTTGCATACTCACGCATATATTCACACAGAGTTTAAACACTTTTTCTTTTTTTTTTTTTGCGTATAAT
>NW_026369005.1:0-222 GCF_001194135.2 Octopus bimaculoides | reverse complement strand
ATATATATATATGTATGTATATGTGTGTATGTGTGTGTGTGTGTGTGTGCGTGTGTGTAAATACGCCCAAGCGTATAAACACACACTCACATACACAAGTCTATGTGGTTAAGAATTTCGCTCCGCAAGCACATGCTTCCCATCTTCTGGGTACTCTGGTCAAATGTGTTCCATTAATGCACCCACCACCCCTCGCGACCCGACAAATGGCTTGTGTGAGTG
>NW_026369004.1:0-257 GCF_001194135.2 Octopus bimaculoides | reverse complement strand
GTGTGTTTGTGTGTGTGTGTGTTTGTGTGTGTGTGTGTTTGTGTGTGTATAGCTGAGACTGGTAAAATATCAGAGAATATTACCCCCAGAGGCACTAGTTTTGGGTCATTTGTGAATAACAGAAATAAGTGGATCTATTGTTTAGGAAAATACTATTTACTTGTTTAAGGGTTGTACTGGATAAGTTGCAAAAATAACTGTAACAGCTCAAATACTAAGAAATAAGCATACTCAATTTCATTTTTATCAAATAATTT
>NW_026369003.1:0-538 GCF_001194135.2 Octopus bimaculoides | reverse complement strand
ACGAAGCACTCTTCACCACGATGCCATCGATGTAATAGCTACTTGCTCCTTTAGTAGAAAGTGGGTTGTACATCTTTAGATTGTATACCTGACTTTCTACGATAAAATTGAAGAAATGAACGGAACGCCGAACTCCAGACTAAACAACTTAAACAACATTTATTTACTTGGTAAAACATACAAATCTTTAGTTATACTTATTTAGAGGTGAGAATAACGAGCTGTCGAGTATAAGACCGAAAGATGTAGAGACAGCTTTTAAACACACGTCCATGCTCAATCGCTGGCCAGCGAGAAAGAGAATGAATTGAGCGGGAAACGCTTGCTTGTTTAATTCTACGCATGCGTAAGACTACGCATGCGCAGGCGTTACTACACTCCTCTGGCATGCATCAAGGAAGCTCTTTACCTTCCAATTCCGATTACAACTGAATCAGTGGCTGCTAAGCTGAATGACACAGGATTTGTAAAACCAAGCATCATCCAAAAATAAAACTTATTTTTATTATGTTGTTAATTGTTCTACTGTATCTTCATA
>NW_026369002.1:0-577 GCF_001194135.2 Octopus bimaculoides | reverse complement strand
TATATATATATATATATATACATACATACATATATACATACATACTTTATATTCACGCGCATGTATTCAAACAACCACACACACACACACACACACACACACATACATACACACATACATACATACATATATGCATACATACTTTACATACATACACACACAAATTCATACAAACATACACACACATACATACATACATACATACATACATACATACATACGTACATACATACGTATGTGTGAATCTTTGTACATCTTTGCATGTGACTGTATTTCAATATTAGTGTGTCTGCTATTTTCGATATAATTATTTCGGTTGGTGCAGTTACTTCACCACGAATGTATGTCTCACAATACAATAGATTCTATGGTTCCTTACGTGTGACATTCCAATATAATAATTCCTGCTCCACACAAGAATTCATGATTTTGGTAATAAACTCCATGCAATTAATTTATTTTGCGAAATATACATATGTAAGTGCGTACGTATAATCGTATGCATGTATGTATATACGTATGTATGGTTGTATGTATGTGTGTGTATGTATGTGTGTGTATGTATGTGTGTGTATGT
>NW_026369001.1:0-246 GCF_001194135.2 Octopus bimaculoides | reverse complement strand
GTTATTTTCCGTTAGTTTCCGTTAGGTTCCGTTACTTTCCGTTGCTTTCCGTTAGTTTCCTTTAGTTTCCGTTCCTTTCCGTTATTTTCCGGTAATTTCCGTTAGTTTCCGTTTGTTTCCGCTGGTTTCCGTTCCTTTCCGTTAGTTTACGGTAATTTCCGTTAGTTTCCGTTTCATAGTGTCCGTTACTTTCCGATACTTTCCGTTACTTTCCGGTATTTTTCGTTACTTTCCGTTAGTTTCCGT
>NW_026369000.1:0-1440 GCF_001194135.2 Octopus bimaculoides | reverse complement strand
CTCAAACTACACATGAGTTAGTAGCAAGGTTTGATGTTTCGATTCCAACTATATTCGACCATCTGAAACAAATTGGCAAGGTAAAGAAGTTGGACAAGTGAGTACCACATGAACTCAACGAGCATCAAATGACACATCATCTTGAAATTTGCTGTTCTTTGCTGTCACAGCATAAAAGCAAACCATTTTTGCATCATCTTGTTATATATGATCAAAAATGGATTTTTTTTCAACAATAGCAAGCATTCTGCATGGTGGTTGGATAGAGACAAAGTGCCAAAACACAATCTAAAAAAGAATATTCACCAAAAAAAAGCTAATGGTGTCTGTTTGGTGATCCAGTGCTGGTGTCATCTATAACAGCTTCATGAGACCTGGTAGGTCAATTACAGTGCATGTATACATCAACTAATTGGATGAAATGATGAGTGAACTTGCAATTAAGCAACCAAGATTGGTCAATAGAGACAGGTCAATTCTCTTGCAAG
The DNA here is from genome assembly GCF_001194135.2 of Octopus bimaculoides. NCBI lineage: Eukaryota > Metazoa > Mollusca > Cephalopoda > Octopoda > Octopodidae > Octopus > Octopus bimaculoides. The sequence goes on along the minus strand of NW_026369000.1, from coordinate 952 downwards.
ACAATGCTCGACTACACATTGCGTAAAGAATGCTACTCAAGTTACAGGAACTGAGCTTGGAAGTACTCTGTCATCCACCATATTCACCAGACTTTGCACCAACTATCATGTTTTCCAAGCATTAGACAACTTTTAGCAAGGAAAAAACTTCAAATCTGAAGATGATGCAAAAATAGCCCCTTCATGATTTCTTCACCTCTTGCTCTCCAGAATTCTTTGCTGCCAGCATAAATAAGTTACCAATTAAATGGCAAAATTGTGTTGATAATTTAGGTGCATACTTTGATTAACTGCAGTGCTTTTTGTTGAGATAAAGTAAAATAAACTTTCAGTTCAAAATCAGACATTTCCTTCTGAATGACCTGATAATTTTTAATCTATCTATCTATCTATCTATCTATCTATCTATTTATCTCTCTCTCTCTCTCCCTCTCTCACTCTCTCTCTATATATATATATAATACAAATGATATGTGAGCATATGCTTATATACAAACATATATGTACATACCTACATCTACATGTATATATATATAAATATATATATATATGTGTGTGTGTGTAGAAATACACACACACACACACACACACACACAGTGACAAATACATTCATTCTTAAGCCCTGGCAGATTTGAATATGAATATATTAAGTACTGGTGTTTTAATCTGGTTGTGTATCTTCAATCAAAGCTACCTCCAGGAGGTCAAATAATATAAATTAAAACGGTGGAGCTTTTCTATAGAATTCAACAAATAATTTGGTGATGAGTGTTTTTTGGGTGCCAAACTGATTATAAAATATCATATGTATGTGGGACAGTGAGAATCAGATCTGCCAGAATATAACATATTAAGAATAAATGTGTACCTCACCTTTTTGAATCTTGATTTTCAGAAGTGACAGTGACTTCAAAGTTTTAACCTGCTAGTTTATGTATACATATATATATAT
>NW_026368999.1:0-273 GCF_001194135.2 Octopus bimaculoides | reverse complement strand
TATATATATATATATATATATATAGTTATATATCAATGTGTATATGAATATATATAGGCATATATATTTGCGTGCGTGTGTGTGTGTGCGTATGTTTGTATGAGTTTGTGCACTAACACACATACATATATATATACATATATATGTATGTATATGTATATATGCATCAAGATGCATACTTATGCATAAATATATACACGACTATATATATATTCATATATACACATACGTTTATATGCATATATATATACTGTTGTACATATATATATATAT
>NW_026368998.1:0-332 GCF_001194135.2 Octopus bimaculoides | reverse complement strand
TGGTGGTGGTAGTAGTAGTAGTAGTAGTAGTAGTAGTAGTAGTGATGGTGTACGTGGTGGTTTTGATAATGGTGTTTCTGTTGGTGGGAGTGATAGTGGTGGTGGTGGTTGAGGTGGTGGTGACGTTGGTGGTGGTAGCGTTGGCGGTGGTGATGGTGGTGGTGGTTGAGGTGGTGGTGGTAGTAAGAGCAATGACGTCAACGACAGTGGTGGTGGTGGTGGTGGTATTGACAATATTGTTAGTCTGGCAGACACCGATCTTCAGTGATGAGTTCTCCAGAAGTAAATACAAAATAATAATAATAATAATAATAATAATAATAATAATAATA
>NW_026368997.1:0-214 GCF_001194135.2 Octopus bimaculoides | reverse complement strand
CCACCACCAAAACCAGCAGCAGCAGCACCACCACCACAATCGTCATCATGTGTTACTAATGTGAATATTGAAATTAATAAAAAGCGGTTGTCGACGTTGTTATACACAGATTAGAAGTTTTCTGGAAAGTTATAATTTATTAAAGGATTTTTGTAAATACATGTATAGTGAGTGTATGCGTACGTACACAGTATATGGGTATATATATATATAT
>NW_026368996.1:0-620 GCF_001194135.2 Octopus bimaculoides | reverse complement strand
ATCTCTTAAATATAACATTAAAAGTAATTAGATATATAAATAGATGGATATATATTTGTAGGACTAAATGACTAAGGGGTTTATTAATTGAGTCAACAATATTACATAGAATCTTGCATTTTTCAGATGGAGTCCTGCATTTGAAACAATTTGTCAGATATAATAGATTTTGAACATATTTTTACCAATAATGACTACAATTTGGTAATATGTAGGTATAGTTATACATAGAAGAGAATATGTGAGGATTCGGAGATTGAATTCTGGGCGTAAATTTAGCAATCAACGACATGTTGAGACGATATATACGGTCACTTTTAATGATTTGTCCCTTGTTTGAGTTTGGTCCAACTGGTTTCCGGCATGTATTTTAACCATATAGTACCCATATAAGTTGGTAAATATATTAATGACTCACATAGTTAGACTTATACATATAATATTGTATAAGGTTTTTTAAAATAAATGTGTAATAACTTATCTCTCATATTACATTAAATAATATCCCCGTAATGTTATATAATCTAAAAGATAAATTTGTAATAACTTAACTCTCATATGTATTATATAAAAATAATATCCCCTTAGTATATCACTTTAACCTTAAATTCATATATATA
>NW_026368995.1:1116-1310 GCF_001194135.2 Octopus bimaculoides | reverse complement strand
GATGTACGTACGTACCTACGTACGTATGTATGTATGTAAGTACGTACCTATGTACGTACGTATGGATGTACATACGTACCCACGTACGTATGTATGGATGTACGTACGTACCTACATTCATATGTATGGATGTACGTACTTGCTTACGTACGTATGTATTGATGTATGTACGTGCCTACGTACGTATGTATGTA
>NW_026368995.1:446-1106 GCF_001194135.2 Octopus bimaculoides | reverse complement strand
TGTATTGATGTATGTACGTGCCTACGTACGTATGTATGTATGTACGTACGTATGTATGTACGTACGTACCTACGCACGTACCTACCTACGTATGTATCTATGTAAGTGCGTACCGACGTACGTATGTATCTATGTATGTGCGTATCTACGTACATATGTATGTACGTGCTTACCTACGTACATATGTATGTATATACGTGCGTACCTACGTACATATGTATGTATATACGTGCGTACCTACTTACGTATGTATTTAGTACGTACGTTCCTACGTACATATGTATGTATGTACGTGCGTACCTACTTAGGTATTATTTAGTACGTACGTACCTACGTACGTATGTACCTACGTGCGTATATACCTACGTACGTATGTACCTACGTACGTATGTATGTACGTACGTACCTGCGTACGTATGTATGGATGTACGTACGTACCTACGTACGTATATATGGATGCAAGAACGCACCTGCGTATGTATGTATGTATGTATGTACGTACGTACCTACATACGCATGTATGGATGTACGTACCAACGAACGTATGTATGGATGTACGTACGTATGTATGGATGTACGCATGTATGTATGGATGTACGTACGTAACTAAGTACGTATTTATGGATGTACGTACGTGCCTACGTACGTATGTATGGATGT
>NW_026368995.1:0-178 GCF_001194135.2 Octopus bimaculoides | reverse complement strand
ACGTGCCTACGTACGTATGTATGTATGTACGTACGTGCCTACGTACGTATATATGTATGTAAGTACGTGCCTACGTACGTATGTATGTACTACCTATGTATGTATGTATGTACGTACGTACCTACGTACGTATGCATGTACGTCCGTACCTACGTACTTATGTTTGTATGTACGTACG
>NW_026368994.1:0-594 GCF_001194135.2 Octopus bimaculoides | reverse complement strand
ATATATATATATATATATATATATAAAAGTTATTAAGGGTATTGGAGTCAACCAAACCCTAAAGATACAGGTAATACGAGTAAGTGCTGTATACCGACTAGTTTTGCCCCTGTCGTTGTAGCAACATGAGTGGGGAATATAACATAGGTCGTGTATTAGCGTGTGTATGTATAAAGAAAGAAAAGGACAAAGAGACCAATGGCAAAGTTAGAATTATATTTTATGGATAAAGTCTTACAGCTGTTTCAGGGAAAATCCAATGTATCCCTTCATCGGAGACGGTAATAGTAGAAGAATGGATTATTACATCTATAAGAGGAGATTTGCAGTAAGAAGTGAGAGCGATGCGCAGAAAAAAGAACAAAGAAGAAACAGTACTTGGAGTGTAGCTTCATTCCAGCAGTAAACATCCAAGTAAAGAATCCTTGTGGGTATTTTCCGGAGATAATTGTAGTAGCATAGGTGTATATATATCAGTAAACATCCATGTAAAGAATCCTTGTGGGTATTTTCCGGAGATAATTGTAGTAGCATATCGTTTCCATCTGGATACGATATGATATATATCCACCTTTGCTACTACAATTATCTCCG
>NW_026368992.1:0-377 GCF_001194135.2 Octopus bimaculoides | reverse complement strand
CTCTCTCTCCTCATATATTTATACATATAAATTTGACATGGGCAATGCTTTCTTGTCTTGGGATTCATGGTCAAACGGCTGGGTGGAATTGCACAAAATATTACACAGATGTGTAGAATGATCCAGTGGTGTTGCTGGCCTTTGTATTTTTTCATAGCTCCCATGGTTACCGAGATAATTTACTATAATAAAACTCTTGTGTTTATGAATGAGAAAGGAAGGGGTGATAGATGAATAAGGAAGGGGTAATGTCATATTTTTTCATAGCTCTCATGGTTACCAAGATAATTTACTATAATAATACTCTTGTGCTTATGAATGAGAAAGGAAGGGGTGATGTCATATTTGGTAGTGGGATGATGAAAATTGTACACTGA
>NW_026368991.1:0-228 GCF_001194135.2 Octopus bimaculoides | reverse complement strand
CCTCCACTGCTAATTATGTCACCTAATTCACAGAAACTATCTATTACTTCTTGTGAATCTCCGGGGCATTTGAGGAAACCTATTTTCTGTATATCTTTAGCACCTGTGCATCTTACACACACAAACACTTTTCCATTAGCCTTCCTGTGATTCCACTGTACTACTTATGTATCCATAACTTGCACTGAGTAGACTGTATGAAATTTCTATCGACACCTTTCCTACATA
>NW_026368990.1:0-610 GCF_001194135.2 Octopus bimaculoides | reverse complement strand
CACATACACATATCGTGGCCCAGGTGCAGATAATGTGAAGTTCAAAACGTGAAACAAATAAAAAGAATGTGAATCAACTCATTTCACAGTCGAATTATTTTTTCCGCAATCTCGTCTGCCATTATAGTTGTTGTTGTTGTTTTTCGTATTGTTGTAGTTGTTTCTTTTGTAGTTGCTGTAGTTTGTGGTATCGGTGATGGTAGAGGTGGTGATGGTGGTGCTACTGCCGTTCTTGGATCCTCTGAGGTGGTCGTTCTTATATATATTTTTTTTGTGTTCTTGTTCTAGTTGATAATGTTCTTATTGTTGTAACTACTGTTGTTTATGTTATTATTGTTGTTGTTGTTGTTGTTGTTGTTACTGTTAATGCTGTTGTTGATAGTGTACCTGTTGTTGTACTTGCCATTTCTGTTGCTTTTGCGGTTACTTTTAGTTTGTTGTGAGTAGAAGAAATTAGTAGTAGTAGTAGTAGTAGTAGTAGTAGTAGTAGCAGCAGCAGTAGTAGTAGTAGTAGTAGTATTATTAGTAGTAGTAGAAAGAAAAAGAAGCTGAAGCATATGAAGGAAAACATGAATAAAAAAATAGTAACAGTAGTGATAGTAGTGGTGGT
>NW_026368989.1:0-353 GCF_001194135.2 Octopus bimaculoides | reverse complement strand
GTAATGAAGGGGAAGAAAAGAGGAAGAGAGATAACGGAATGATAATGGTATTGGTATACACAAACACATACACGAATACATAAATGTAAGCATACAAGCATACACACACACGCTGATGCACAAATTTACCCACACATACACACATCTATGTATATATGTGTAGATATATAAACATAGATGTATATGTATATGTATACATGGATATGAATATACAGCTGTATATTGAACACTATCATACAACAGACGTATACGTACACACATATGTGTGATATGTATTTGTACACACACACACAGGCATATATAAAGGTTCCGGGTTCAGTCCCACTACGTGGCACCTTGGGCAAGTGTCTTCT
>NW_026368988.1:0-751 GCF_001194135.2 Octopus bimaculoides | reverse complement strand
ATGCATATATATATATACATATATATATATATACACACACACACACACTCACTCACACACACACTCACACACACACACACACGCATGTATATGTGCATTTATTTTGTACTCATGTTTGTTTCATAATAAATAGAGTTATGAAAGTATTAATAAATATACCTAAATGTATAATTTAATAACATTACTTAACAAAATTACTTTGGAATCAGATTATTTATCTATTTATTTATTGCATTTATCTATTTGTTTATTATGACGAACTTATTTATTATGACGAACGATTTACAAGTTCCTTATATTAATTGAATTTTATTGCTTAAAGAAAAATAAGCTTTTATTTTTATACGGAATCTATTGTAAGTTTTTTTGTATGGAGACTAAAACGTGTTATTTAAAAGTATTTAATTGTATTATAATGTGGACATATGAGAAAATTATCCTTTTGTGGATTTAGTCATAATATTTCGTATTCAAGTTCCATTGAAAATACTTGTATTGACCGTAAAATAGATCATTATATTCGTAATTAAATATTAATTATGAATGTTAATTAAGCTATCTTCGTTAGACAAAATGAATATACATTTATGGTTAAACGGATTTAATTTATTAATTAAGGATACTCTTCTTTTACTTGTTTCATTCATGCTGGAGCACCGCCTTTAGTCGAACAAATCGACCCTGGGACTTTGTAAGCCTATTACTTATTCTATCGGTCTCTTTCACCGAACCGCTAAGTTACGGGGACGTA
>NW_026368987.1:0-436 GCF_001194135.2 Octopus bimaculoides | reverse complement strand
TATATATATATATATATCAATGGGTTATCAGAATCGTCTGCCACGGTCGCTGGAACAGCCAGATCACGTGATTTCGACACTCCCCTTCTCTTCAGTGGCAGAGGTTCGATGGCCGTATACAATCAAATCTCACTGCTGACGATATATGGAATTTCAGTGACTGTTCAATCACTGATGTCGCAAATAGCCAAACGCAGTATTCGGCGCTCTAACAATACATCCACGTTAAGTTGGATATAGTGATTGCCTTTTAGTACTAATACTGCTTCTGTTGCTATTAATTATTTTTTAATAAACCTGTAGGCTATTTGCGACATCACTGACCGGTTACTGAAATTCTATATATAGCTGGCAATGAGATTTAACTTTATGCAGCTAATGGACGTCTGCCACTGAAGAGACAGACCACATCAAAATCTGTCAGTTATATATATAT
>NW_026368985.1:0-501 GCF_001194135.2 Octopus bimaculoides | reverse complement strand
ATCACCACCACCACCACCACCACCACCAACAGCAACAACAACAGCAACGTTGATATATTTACTAAGAATTAAAATTTAGAAGTATAACATTTCATTTTTTTTGCCCCCCTCCAAAGTAAATGAAAGATTAAATTTATCCATAAATGTCTAAATCTGTGAGTTGTGCCATGAATATACGACCACCGACGGAGATGGTATTGCATGGTACTAAACATGGAGAAGAATCAACTGACAGAAATAAACTTTATCTGTTGCTAAGGTAACCAGTAAAGACAAAAGAAAAAAACATATAAAGAGTTATTTTATGAGCAGAAATGCATCTTTTTTTTTTTTTTAAATATCTCAGTAAAAAAAGACCAAGAAAATTTGAAACTAATGCAAATATGAAATAAATATTATCAAATTTATTGATTAAATACACACACACGTATACACACACATACATACACAAACATACATACACACACATACATACACACACATATATACACACACATACAT
>NW_026368984.1:0-282 GCF_001194135.2 Octopus bimaculoides | reverse complement strand
TATATATATATATATATATATATATATAAACACACACATATATATATATAAAAGCTCACATTTCTAAATCTTAACTTCTCATGATGGGATGAGCTTTTGGACCTCATATCTTCATATGATACTCAAAGGTTACCCTTCGCATTCTTAGAAGCTCTCCTTTAGTTTTAGTTAATGTATGTGTGTGTATACACACACACACACCAGTCAGACACGCACACATAAAGTAAGTAATGATATATGTCTGTCTGTCTGTCTGTCTATCTATCTATCTATCTATCTATC
>NW_026368983.1:0-387 GCF_001194135.2 Octopus bimaculoides | reverse complement strand
ATAATAAAATACACTGGGACAGCGGAACCAGGCTCTAAAATGTACAAATAACAGCAGCGACCAACTGGGAGGGTTCGAAGGCAATTTTGACATTATGGACCCCAGTTGCCGACAGTGAAATGTTTTTTCCCGATTTTCTGAGGATGACCGGATCCACATACATGGTGAATCTTGAGGGTCTTCCTCCCAGGTTTGACCTGTGTCTGGAGCCTGGCCATATTAGGAAACACTGTCCCCGGGGTCATAAAGGGTCCCCGAAGCAGGGGAAGAAGGAGGTGTCTGTCGCCCCACATCGGAGGGGGAGGCAAAGAAGGTCGTGGAGGCGGAGGTCCCCACGAAGCGAAAAAGGAAGGTGAGCAACAATGGTTGCTCACCAGTTGAGGCTGC
>NW_026368982.1:0-509 GCF_001194135.2 Octopus bimaculoides | reverse complement strand
TTTTGTTTGCCTTGCTGGGACCAGACACGAGACTGAAGAGACCGGAAGGAATTAGTTGCTCATCCAGGGAGCAACACGGCTGAGTGTGCTGCCCAGGTAGACAAACTTGTCTACTACCTTCAGAATTGTTCCTTCAACCAAGATAGCTGGTTTCACATATGGATTTCCTGGTGCAGGCTGGAACATTACAACAGTCTTGTCCAGGCTAATGCCAAGTCCAAATGCCTTGTATTTGTATTTGAAAGTAGTGGTTTTCTGATTGCAGCCCTCCCCTGAAATCTGGCTTTGTGCAGCTCCCAGCGAAGTTTTCATGGAAACTGGGTTCTCAGGTTGATCATTAAGCTCTGCAGTAATTTTGGGAGCTGTACTTTTGTTACATCCTTTCTAACAATTCACATAAGAGTCCAACTATCTGAAAGTTTTGGTTTTCTTCCGGAGTTTTGTTTCAACAAGAAGGTCCTTCCCTCTTTCTCAAAGGCTGTCATTACTTTTGAGACAGTACTTCTTGA
>NW_026368981.1:0-326 GCF_001194135.2 Octopus bimaculoides | reverse complement strand
TATATACATATATACGTACGTGTGTATGTATTTTCATATTTATATGTATATATATTTTTTTGCATGTATATGCATATGCATGGATATGTATATGCGTATGTGTGTGCGTGTACAGGTGTGTGTATGAGCATAATAATTCATGCATGGATACATATACGTGTGTATGTGCGTGTATGCATGTGTATGTGTGTGCATGTATATATGTGTGTATGTGAGTATGTATATATACATATATGTGTGTAAGTGTGTACGTGTATGTATGTATATATACATGCGTACATATGTAGATTTTATGAACGAAGATTTCTATCTTTACGTGGTTGTAT
>NW_026368980.1:0-233 GCF_001194135.2 Octopus bimaculoides | reverse complement strand
GATATAGCAAAGGTGGATATAGCAAAGGTGGATGTATGTCATATCGTGTCCGGAGTACACTGTGCGTTGTTTACTCAAAGGGTGGCCCAAATCAAGTGAGAGATGTGTGTAGGGTAAAGAGGTCAAATCTTAAGACAGGAAGGAAAGGGGAGAAAGTAATTCAAGTGAGGAATAGTAGTGATTAGTTGTATGGTCAGTTAATCTGACAGGACAGAGAGAAAAGTATAGGGAGT
>NW_026368979.1:0-345 GCF_001194135.2 Octopus bimaculoides | reverse complement strand
TATATATATAGATATATATATATATATATATATATATATAAATGTATGTACATGCATGCATGCATGCATACACGCAACTTCACTTATTTTATAGACATACCATCATCATTCAATGCTGGTGGTGCTTCTGTTGTACTTGATATTGAATTTTTCTTTTGTTTCTAAAAAGAAAGATACATGGATGTATTCCGACTGGTGTTGATCCTGGTTACGATTTCGCCTGAAGGCGTTAAGAATCGAAGTCTACAACACTATAGCCGTATCGCTGCAGGAATAGTAAGACAATCATTCTTGAATGAAAGCAACTCACCACAGAATAATCTTATTTTGTTCGAAAATTCAAAC
>NW_026368978.1:0-235 GCF_001194135.2 Octopus bimaculoides | reverse complement strand
ATCTTATAGAGTTACTACCTACTCCTTTTCTACATACTGAGCAGGGCCAAAAGCCTGAAGGGGTTTGTGTTTTATCTACCTTCCTGCTTATTAGGATTTTGGTTTTAGCTAGGTTGACTCTAAGGCCCTTCAATTCTAGTCCTTGTTTCCACACCTGAAACTTCTCCTCTATTTCTGATAGTGATTCTGCAATTAGGGCAAGGTCATCAGCATAGAGTAGCTCCCAGGGGCAACC
>NW_026368977.1:0-344 GCF_001194135.2 Octopus bimaculoides | reverse complement strand
TATTTATGTACATACATATATGTATATGTATGGTACAAAACTGAGTAATACCATCTGGTTGATAACTGATGAAGAATTAGAGGCCTGTTTTTGTCTTACATCCATTTGTGCACTCAATATGTATTTTTCCATTCATTTGTGCATTCATTATATATATTTTTTCTTTTCGTTTGTGCATCAACTGCACATTTTTTCACTTATTATGTATACGTATGTTTGAAAACATAAGGACACAGAATATTTGTGTTTGTGTCACATAGCCAACTAGAAATAGTGTCTCTTGGGGCTAAATAACAGTAACATTCTTCCCTTTCCTGGGACTACCACATTAAGTTGGCAACAAG
>NW_026368976.1:0-498 GCF_001194135.2 Octopus bimaculoides | reverse complement strand
ATGCTGGTGTATTTAGGTTCCCGTCACTTAGCGGTTCGGCAAGAGACCTATAGAATAAGGACTAGGCTTACAACGAACAAGTCAGGAATACCGAGGTGTTCTTTGTGTTTATAATAAATGAGGGAAATAGAAAATGGAGCGATCAAGATACTTTATTCAACATGTGATCTTTTCGGTACATCCTGCGTCTGCCCCTTGCAAACTGGTGGAAGCAACACAACTACCCACGAGCGCCAGATGCAGGACTGGTCGAACAGATCGTGTGTTGAATAAAAATTCTTGAAAACCCCATTTTACGTATTCCTCATTTACTGTATATATTTGAGTGTGTGCGTATTAATGGTACATATATATATATATATATATATATATATATATGTTTACTCTTTTACTTGTTTCTGTCATTTGACTACGAGCAAATTGACCCCAGGACTCATTTTTTTGTAAGCCTACTACTTATTCCATCGGACTCTCTTTCCGAACTGCTAAGTTACGGGG
>NW_026368975.1:0-326 GCF_001194135.2 Octopus bimaculoides | reverse complement strand
GTTTTCCAAGATTTTTGACAATTCCATGTAATTTGATACGGTATCCGAAGTCTGTGGGAAGGAGGCATTCAATTTCCCAATCTACCAAAGGGCCAATTGCAAAGAAGCACAAGATTAAATATCATAATAAATGCTGTTGTCTTTGGCAATATCACGTTTGTTTGCATTCTTGAGACGTTGTCTGCTGTCAATGAATTTATTAGGATGGGAGAAAGATATGTTTTGTAAATAACTATATAACGACACATGTACATGTACGTAAAGCGCGCGTACACACACACATATAAACATGTATGCCTGTCTGTATGTAGGTGTATATTATATAT
>NW_026368974.1:0-610 GCF_001194135.2 Octopus bimaculoides | reverse complement strand
TCAAACCGTCCAACCCATGCCAGCATGGACAACGGATGTTAAATGATGATAATGAGGATGATGAATGTAAAGACAGACGAAATGCCACTGAGCATTTTGCTTGGTGTTCTTTTGTTTTATTGTTCGTTTCAGTCATTTTGACTGTGGCCATGCTGGAGCACCGCCTTTAGTTGAACAAATCGACCCCAGGACTTATTCTATCAGTCACTTTTACCGAACCGCCAAGCTATGGGGATGTAAACACACCAACATTGGTTGTCAAGCAATGGAGGGGGAACAAACACAGACACACAAACATATACATATATATATATATATATGAATTTAATGAATGGAGTAAAATGCATATGTTAACTGCATACTTTTATTTCCAACATATGTTTCGAAGATTACAAATTATACCTTCCATAGGAATCGGCGATGTTAAAAATGTAATCTTCTCTTCAGGGAAATGCATGGGAACCAGCTTAAACGTAAGACATTTTAACCGAATGTGATAACTGTAGTTGGAGAAGGCTGTTACGGAATTTATTTGAAGAAGCCGTTGGAGATTTGGACGCTATATATGTGTATATATATATGTATATATATATATATATGTATATATATA
>NW_026368973.1:0-356 GCF_001194135.2 Octopus bimaculoides | reverse complement strand
TATATATATATTTAGATATTTAGATATTTCTATCCTTTCAGCAGAGAATGTAAACGTAAGAGATGTATATACATGTTAGCTTCAACACACACACACACACACACACACACACACATTTTTCTGCATCTTTAATCATTAGTTGCACATTGTACTTTGTAACATTGAGAGCCAGCAAGAGTTGAAGCCCAGACCTCTCTTGTATATTGATTTGCACATCAATAATTACATTTAACACTTTACTCCACTCTCAATTCAATTACTTCAAAGCATTTTAATTTTATTTAATTTTCACTCTATCTCATCGTGTAATGTTTTCCCCCTCCTCACCTTCTTTCTCCGTTTTCATTTTCTTCTTT
>NW_026368972.1:0-1451 GCF_001194135.2 Octopus bimaculoides | reverse complement strand
ATAATCGATACAGTGTTATTAAGTCTCATTGAAATATTCAATGTCTGCTAAGGCCTAGAAATTGGTTAAGGGACATTTAATAACTGTACAGACATTTGTTAAACCAGCAGTGGTACCACCACAGAGTTGACTCCATTTAGATATCTCAAATGATCCTCTCTCACTAACTCTTTCATCCTCTTTTTGGAATTAGATTTTGATGTGAATGGTGAATATGGATATGGGGTGAGTAGAAGAGTGGTGTTCCACAACATGCCATCCAAACAAGTTCAATGGCAAGGGACAGGATTTTAATATATCTCTTCTGAGAAAGTGTTTGGAACTATTAACCCTTTCGTTATTATATTTCTGACCAAAATACACTCTTCATGAGTTTCAATTAAATTCTAAAATAATCATGAATTTAGACTAGTTTCATTAAGCAACTGTAACTTTTTACTTATCAACATATTAATGTGACATTTGGAACATAATTAAAGAAAGGGTTCTTCATCAATTCTATTGCATAACTTTTGTCTCAAAGTGATTCTAATTACAGGTAAATCTAGGTAAACTGAGCAAAAGGTAAAAATATTAAAATTTTGTTTAAACATCACCATAGAAAATGAATCATCAGCTAATATTCAATTGGGTATGCAACAAAATTTTGATATAGGAAAAATTGTGCACATCACTAGATTATCAGTTGAATTTAATGCACAGCAGAACAGGTGTACCATAAAGGTGAAATAAACTGAAATGCTGGAATCCACTACAAGTTTGACCAAACTAAAAAAATTGGTCAAAAAATTATATACGGCCCTGGTTATGGTATGGAAGTGATAAATTCCAGACCACATCGTACCCTAGGCCATGCTGACTAACATTATTTTCCTTGTATAAAAACTAAATCCACAGCAGTACCCAGTATTTGCTTCACAAATTTTCCAAACTTTGATCCCCCATTTCGTGGGCTTTCCTGGTATATACTGTTTGTTTACATTCTGCTTAACAGTTTGTTTCCACAGTGATAGCTTCAAACAAGCATACTGAAAAAAAATAAAAGTCTAACGGTTTCGCTTCCTAAGAAAGAGTATGGATAGGTCCCCATCACCTCAGAAAAATTGCTAATAAAAACATTTTTAAAGTTTTCACTTAATTCCGATGTAAATTTGTCTTTGCTGTCGCTATCGCCGCTTCCAGTTTCTTCAGAATTGCTGCTTTCGCTTTCGGATACAGAAATATTCCATTCATTCTTGTACACCACATGCTTTTGTACTTCATTCATTCTTTTTCTCGATATCTCCATATTTTCCTTTGGAAAACCTTTAAATTCGGAATCACTGCTTGATAGCATGAAACTCCTATCCATTTTCAAAGTTGAAAAAAAAATCCATGCCAAAAAAAGGTGGAAAAAAATCTCCCTAATTCACTGAGTTCAGATATTACATCAAGCAATGTTGGATTTCTAT
>NW_026368971.1:183-370 GCF_001194135.2 Octopus bimaculoides | reverse complement strand
TGCTAGCATGGAAAGCGGACGTTAGACGATGATGATGATGATGATGATGACACTATAATACAAATGCAGCCTATACGCTGTTAGAAACTGCAGCCAAATCGCCTTCCTTCTTTCAACGAAGGACAAACGAGATCAGGTTAGTATTAGATGCAAACAGGATGGTCACATTTGGAACTCTACATTATCA
>NW_026368971.1:0-173 GCF_001194135.2 Octopus bimaculoides | reverse complement strand
ACGAGATCAGGTTAGTATTAGATGCAAACAGGATGGTCACATTTGGAACTCTACATTATCATTGGCTCTGCTGGATCTGGACTGACCTGGGGTTAAACAACCATAGCCACGAATACTAACTATTATACTATACATTAGCAATTGTAGTCCAAGATACACGATGTCTGAATAAA
>NW_026368970.1:0-309 GCF_001194135.2 Octopus bimaculoides | reverse complement strand
ATTATTATCATTATTATTATTATCATTATTATTATTATTATTATTATTTAAAACAGTTTTATTTGGCTTCATGTAACTTAAAGTTTCACAAGCTTCTAGCAAATTTGATAATCTAAGCCTGAAAGAGACAGGTTGCTACTAGAAGCTCACAAAACTTTAAGATACATGGAACCACATCAAACTGCTTTTAATATTAATACATGCAATTCCTACAAAATGCATTGAGAGTGCTTTTTCTTTCATTTGTCCACTCACCTATAAATATATATATATATTGATAGAAAAGGTAAGACAACAAAAGAAAGAAAG
>NW_026368969.1:0-269 GCF_001194135.2 Octopus bimaculoides | reverse complement strand
AAGTTGTGGTGAAAGAGTCAGCAGAAGTTCACCATTACCTTCTGCCGAAGAGAGCGTAAGAGAGTGTGACCTACCTTATTTTGGAACTCTCTTACGCTCCTTAGTTACCGGACCTACCATGTATACTTTTTATCTTCTGTGCTTATATATGTATTTCTTTTATATGTTGAAGGCCATTTGTATATGAAGGAGTGGCTGTGAGGTAAGTAGCTTGCTTAACAACCACAAGGTTCCGGGTTCAGTCCCACTGCGTGGCACCTTGGGCAAGT
>NW_026368968.1:0-1183 GCF_001194135.2 Octopus bimaculoides | reverse complement strand
TATTTGTGGCGCACATGGAATAGATTCTTGGGGTGAAGTGTTTGAACTTAGACAAACCGTATCTTCCTCAACCACAATATTCTTCTAATCAATGTACCTTTTCAAACCACTGTGTTTTTTTACCTTTTTGCATTATTGTTGTTGGTGTTGTTATTTCTTATCACTATTACATTATGTAATACAATATTACTATTATATTATATTACTACGGTTGAAGTGTTCCCAATACTCTGTATTTTGAATTTTAACTTCCAACCCTAGTTTTCCCCTTTATTTTTTTCTATATTTTTTCTAACTTTTTCTTGTTTACATTTTCTAATTATTCATTGTTTTTGGGTTTTTATATGTTCTAATTACCATTTACCTCTTCCATCATCCTTTTATCCTCTAGATAAGTGTATGTACCAATATAAAAGATAAGTTTGTATATTTAAGTTGTAGTGATGTACTTTCGCTAAACTGACCACTCACCACAAGGATATCATATTTCAAGTTTACTTTAGCCTGACGTTATTTATGACCCACCACTAGTCTTGGCCGACACAGCATCATGTATGTCTGTCATTTACGAACTCACCCTTTTAGATCTCTTTATCTCTTTATCTATCTTTCTCTTTATTTCTCTTTTTCTACTTTTAGGTTTTTTCTTCCCCCCTTCTTTTTACCTCTGTTATTTTATTTCTTTACTTTTATATTTACAACCCTTCTCCAACCCTTCTAAATAGTTTATATACATCTTACTTTACTATCCGGATTTTTTCTTATTTTTTTCTTATATTACCCTCCCCCCGATTTGACTTCTATTATTTTTGTACTAATATTTGTGTATTTTTTGTATTTTTTATATTGGTTTCTTCGTATTTTATATTGTTGTAACCTCCAACTTCTTCCTTTTTTGGACCCTCTCCTTGTAGCTCATATAAGCTAGTTATGTTTATTTAGCATTCACTCTACCCTGAATTGTGGCACAATATGGACAGATTTCGAAATACCGATGAACTTTTATGTAAATGTATCAACTTAAAGGATAAACATATTGCAATATATATTACAATGGATATTACAATGGACAATACCAAGTGGACTCCCACTTTTTATCTCTCATGTTTCTCTCTCCTTTACTCTTTTCTTGATGACTTCTTCTTTGTGATATAATACTTGGGAAAGAATATATTTGCGGCTG
>NW_026368967.1:0-416 GCF_001194135.2 Octopus bimaculoides | reverse complement strand
TAAAAGAAGAAAAAGAAAATGGAGATTAGGAAGTTAATAATTGTTTATTAGCAACAAATCAAACATCCCCCCTTACAGCTGTTTCAATTAAAACTCAGTGAATTAATTAAATATTAAATTCATATGCCCTGAGCATAATATCTTCAGAGGGGGTAAAATATACCCTTCTCTTTCTTCTTTTATATGAATATAAGCTATGTTTTTATATATATATCTATTATTTTAAGGAAATCAATCCTCCCCAAATATTAGGTAGTGAACCAGTATTTCCTTGGATGATGCCATCCCTTGATGAGGCTAACATAACTTCTAATTGAATATGTATATATTTATATATATATACATATATAAACATATAAATATATATATGTATATATGTGTATATGTACATATATGTATATGTGTATATATGTATA
>NW_026368966.1:0-434 GCF_001194135.2 Octopus bimaculoides | reverse complement strand
TAGTAGTAGTAATAACAACAACAACAACAACAACAACAACAATAATAATATAATAATCTTTACTATAGACACAAGGCCTGAAATTTGGTGGGAGGGGAATGGTCAACTGGTACTTAATTTATCGACCCCGAAAGGATGAAAGGCAAAGTCGACCTCGGCGCAATTTGAACTCATAACATAAAGACAGACGAAATACCGCTAAGCATTTCGCCCGGCATGATAACGTTTCTCACCGCCTTGATAATAATAATAATAATAATAATAATAATAATAATAATAACAATAATAATAATAATAATAATAATAACAATAACAATAATAATAATAATGATGATGATGATCTTTTCTACTCTAGGCACAAGACCCGAAATTTTTGAGGAGGGAGCCAGTCAATTAGATCGCCTCCAGTACACAACTGGTACTTAATTTATCGA
>NW_026368965.1:0-459 GCF_001194135.2 Octopus bimaculoides | reverse complement strand
AGTGTAGTGGGTGCTTTTACGTGCCACCGCCACGAAGGCCAGTCAGGCAGCACTGGCAACGACCTCGCTCGAATGTCTTTTCATGTGCCAGGAAGGTGACGCTGGTAATGATCATGTTCAAATGGTGCTATTTACGTGCGATTAGCACGGAAGCCAGACAGCTGCTTTGGCAACGATCACGCTCGGACAGTGCTCTTAGCGCTGCACTGGTACAGGTGCCATCACGATTTCGATTTCACTTGCCCCAACAGGTCTTCACAAGCAGAGTTTAGTGTCCAATGAAGGAGACGTTGGCATGGGTGTCAGTCAACGAATTTGGTTCAATTTCGATTTCACTTGCGCCTCAGCAGGTCTTCGCAAGCAGAGTTTAGTGTCCAATGAAGAAAGGTACACGTAAGTGGGCTGGCTGCACCCCTTGCAGAGGCCTCGGATTATGGTCTCACTTGGCTTGCCGGGTCT
>NW_026368964.1:0-755 GCF_001194135.2 Octopus bimaculoides | reverse complement strand
CGAGATAAACTCTAAAGGCATGGAAGTGTCGTCAATCGAGCCTGCTCCAGATGCACGCAGAGCGACGAAGCTGTTCTGCACGCAGTCGTCCAGTATCCGAGCATTGCTTACTTGCGGGTTTATGTTGAACATTTGCTGGCACGACTGAGTTCGTTGTGAAGATCATTCTGTTGCCTTCATTTTTCTGGTAGCTTTAGCGAAAGAAGTGTACGAGATTGAAAGGGCTGAAGATAAATACTTTCCTCCTTGGCCAAGCCCTCAACTTTTTCAAGTCTCATTTGAAAAGGAAAATGAAGCTGCAGAGGGAAGTGCTACATTCCAATAATTTCGTTGAAAGGTGAGTGAATGAGGTAAGACTGGTCTAGGTTAATGGGCCTTATCTAAGCATATGCCTGTAGATTGAAAGAAGGTGAGGAGGAGAGGGCACTTGCTCTAGTTGTCAGGACGACCATAGTTTTGTGAGGTTTCCACCGGTAACCCTAAGAAGTCTCATTCTATGTAGGAATTATTGATCGTTGGAATTTATTTTACTGTTGTTTTTTTTTTGTTTTTTTAAACTTCATATAACTCTGCATTGTATTGTCCTGAACTTTCTGCAATGTTATTGTGAATCCGTAGGGGTTAATAATGAAAACATTATTATTATTTTGGTTTAGCTCAGGTTCGTCTTATTCCTGATAAGATTTATGTGGGTATCGGATTACAACCTGTAACCTTAGGTATCCACAAGTTTTCAGCTGTTTTTCAAGTGCTTA
>NW_026368963.1:0-226 GCF_001194135.2 Octopus bimaculoides | reverse complement strand
GGAGCCAGTCCAGCGGCACTGACAATGACCTCGCTCGAATGATTTTCTAAACGCGCCACCAGCACAAGTGCTAGAAGGCAATGCTGGTAACAATTACGCTCTAATGGTGCTATTTACGGGTCACTAGCATGGAAGCCAGACAGCTGCTCTGTTAATGTACACGCTTGACAGTGCTGTTAGTGCTCCACTGGCGCGGTGACCAATATATATATTGAGTTCTAACACC
>NW_026368962.1:0-301 GCF_001194135.2 Octopus bimaculoides | reverse complement strand
TATGAAGGTAAATCTGTACAAGTATAATGCATATGAATGTGTGTATGTATTATTTATATTTGACTCTATAACTGTCTGTGTGAATGTAATGTAAATGATTATGTGTATCTGATTATGTGATTATGTGCATATATTATTTATATTTGACCCTATATCTGTCTGTGAATGTAATGTATATGATTATGTGCATATTTTTGTATGCACAAAAGATAAATGCATCTTTTACTTGATTCAGTCATTGAACTGTAGCCATACTAGGTCAACGCTTTGAAAGGCTTAGTCGAACGAATAGGACACGAAC
>NW_026368961.1:222-475 GCF_001194135.2 Octopus bimaculoides | reverse complement strand
ATATATATATATATATATAAATATATATATATATATAAATATATATATACGTATATATATATATGTGTGTGTATATATGTATGTTTATGTATATGTATATATATATACATGTATATATATATGTGTATATATATGTATGTATATGTGTATATATATGTATGTATATGTGTATATATATGTGTATATATATGTATGTATATGTGTATATATATGTATGTATATGTATATATATATGTATGTATATGTATATATA
>NW_026368960.1:0-303 GCF_001194135.2 Octopus bimaculoides | reverse complement strand
TATATATATGAGGGAGAGAGAGAAAGAGTAATAGGAGCGTAGGTAAGTATGTGTGTATGTGTATCTCCATACAAATATATTGACAAATGTATGTGTACCTGTTTTCATGTCCTATTGTACAGTAATTTTTATTACTTTATAAGCACCAACGATTGCTCTCAGCGGAACATGAAACAAACACGAAGACTCGTATATTCAAATATATGTGTGCATGCATGTAACGAGTGCATACCCACATATATATATATGCGTACACATATGTATACAAATATAATATATATCCATGCATGTTGGTTTATATAT
>NW_026368959.1:0-461 GCF_001194135.2 Octopus bimaculoides | reverse complement strand
CTAAAAGGCGGTGCTCCAGCATGGCCACCGTCAAATGACTGAAACAAGTATAAGAGTAAAAGAGCAATCAACTATGGAGTGGTATAGAAAATTTATATTTATATTCAATGGTATCGAAAAGAATTGCTTATAATTGTAGTGGAAGCCAAATATAAAGTTAGATGTTTGTGTAGTGTAGGGGAGATAACAATTAAGGGAAGAAATGGAGTCTTATATTTTTTATAAAACTAAAATTCAAATAGATCGACATCATATGTAGATGGATATGTACACACAAAATAATGTGTGTTACATACATTTATACGTAAAATTTATGCGTATACATACCGGTACAGCCGTATATACCTATACAAAATAATTTTTGTACATAGAAAAACACACAGATTAATACTTATGTATACATGCATACATACATACGTAATACATACATACATACATACATACCATACATATATATATAT
>NW_026368958.1:0-338 GCF_001194135.2 Octopus bimaculoides | reverse complement strand
CCATGTTTCCAGAGGTGAATTATTCAAACCCCAAAGAATTTCTCTCAACATGTGGCTTTGATGCTCCCCCACTACTTCTACTTATGATCAGAGACGCACATATCGTCAGCCAATGATGGACATACTCAACTAGTTAAGCTCAAGCAACTGGCAAGCAAATCTGTGGTATTGAGCAGAATATTTGCTGTAGTCCATCTTTTACACCAAGACAAAACAATGTACATGATAACACTTCCAATCAGTTAAGATCAGAAGCCATTAAAGCCACTGCCTGATACTGAACCAGGGCATATATTATTATTATTATCATTATTATTATTATTATTATTATTATTATT
>NW_026368957.1:0-263 GCF_001194135.2 Octopus bimaculoides | reverse complement strand
AGGCAAATCTCCGCCATAATAGATTCTACTCACACACCTTGCTGAAACTAACGATAACCAGAGGACATCAATTTCGTAGACACATTTAATGCAACTGTTTTATATTAATGAAATTATCTTCAATGAATTCTGACCGTTCCACAATTCTCTCTCCACCATAGACACACTAGTTTGTCCTTCCTGTTCCATTCTCACTTAAATATCTCGAACATTTTTACCTTATATGTACTATTTTGCAGTATAAATACTGATATTCTCACGTT
>NW_026368956.1:0-606 GCF_001194135.2 Octopus bimaculoides | reverse complement strand
TATATATACATATTCATATATATACACATACAAACATGCACACACACAAACATATACACACAAACAGACACACATGCTGTGCGTAGGTGTCCATTGTTTTCTTAATGCCTTATATATTCTGCTCATTTCACTTATGTGAATACCACCGTGCATATATTAATGTGTCCCCCTCTCCATTTCTGTTTTTTTTATGTGTGGTCTACACACATAAGTATATGAATAGCAAATTATCACAGAATCAATGATAATAGATTTTGTAGAAGAATTTCAAGCTTTCTTCAAATAGTCTACATGTGCCAAAATTGCGTAATTATTTGTTAGGTTTTAGCCAGAGACCCTGCTGGCATAGTTGGAATTCGATGGCATATGTATGAAAGCATAAAAGATAAATACATAAATATTTAATCAATGAGCAGTATCCAATTATATATTCAGTAAAATTTAGGAGATCTGCAGAAACACGTATTTTTCAAGATGCAAACACGCACAAGCCTATACCTTTGCATATATTTAAGAGGTTTCTGCGGTCCACTATCTGGCATATACAGGTGCTTGCAATTATCATGTATTACTTCTAAAATTTACTTTACCTACGAAATATATATA
>NW_026368955.1:0-205 GCF_001194135.2 Octopus bimaculoides | reverse complement strand
CGGATCAACTGGAACCCTTGACATCATAAGCGACGGAGTGCCAACAACAATAAATATACAAAATTTTTTAATGCTTTTGACTGCGGCCATGCTGGAGTACCGCCACCAATGGTTTAGGCCAGTGTTTCCCAACGACCCATTTGATTCCTATTTTACTCGGATAGACCCTTCATGCTATTCGATGTTTTTTTTTTTTAATCCTATT
>NW_026368954.1:0-271 GCF_001194135.2 Octopus bimaculoides | reverse complement strand
GCCTGTTTGTGTTTACCGTCTTCTTGTCTGTTCTCATGTCTTTGTCGTTTGTGGTGCAGCGTTGGCGGTATTCACCATGGTCATTGCATCCCTCATCAGTGGCTACAGCACTGGTGGCATCTGCCTTGTCTTGGTGATCCGTTTGGTCCTCCTGAGCCTGAGCACAGTGTGCAGGGTCTTTACTGTCCTTTTTTGTGTCCGTGTCTTTCAATGCCTTCTATGAGGTCAAGGTGCGGTTTCACGAGCTCGTAGGAGCGAATGAGCTCCAGTT
>NW_026368953.1:0-230 GCF_001194135.2 Octopus bimaculoides | reverse complement strand
CTCTCTCTCTCTCTCTCTCTCTCTCTCTCTCTCGCTCTCTCTCTCATATACACATACGCCATCAACATTACTCTCTCTGTCGCGCACACCCCATCAAACATACACACTCACACACACAGACGTACGCACGCACATCAATGCTCCCCTCTCACCACAACTTCAAAAGAACTTCAAAAGATCGCCTTTCCTTTTCACTTGTCCGGTCATTGATCGTATACCATTTCGCTAGC
>NW_026368952.1:0-529 GCF_001194135.2 Octopus bimaculoides | reverse complement strand
TCCTTCTAAGTAGATACGAATAAGACCAAAGTTAGCCCCCTTTTCACCTACATTTAGGGTTGCTGCCCTGTAATAACACCGCCGGTGCTATAAAAATACGACGCATCCATCAATCACAAACATCACATGGAGATGCATTCGACTAAAACTGGAACAATGTTCTTAAATAGCACCCATCCTACATCCCCTTACAAGAAGACCAACACAATGCCAACTAAAACGTAAGGCTCTATTTACCTATCACCACTGTAACACCATCACATATATTACACCCACTAATTACTTCTCCTACATTTTGCACACCACAAACTTTGAATATACCCTTCAAAATTCTGATGAGATCTGCCAAACCACTGGCTTGATCGAAACGTACGTCAATGACTGTTGCATAATATACAAAATGACTCATTACATAACCTCAACTTCCACATTGACTCATTACACAAGCTCCACGTAATAAAACAACAGCTATCTAGTTCAAAGATAATGCTTTTTCTTGTATTTGTTGCTCCATCCCCCCCCATATATA
>NW_026368951.1:0-238 GCF_001194135.2 Octopus bimaculoides | reverse complement strand
TTGACCGCAGGTGACATGTGCACATTAAGGAGCCTGGGTCCACTGTCCCCAAACCCTGCCGGATGGCATCTGTGATCCATCCAGCTTTGGTACCTGGGGGCAGTCCGCATACCCAGGCTCTCACAAATTTTTCCCCACAGTAAGTGGGGAGGAACAAAATCTCCTCCCCATGCAGAGGCTGGCTGGCTGCAATGCCAGCCTCTTCGGGAAAGTCAAACAGCAACCATACCGTTGCATA
>NW_026368950.1:3766-4171 GCF_001194135.2 Octopus bimaculoides | reverse complement strand
AGCCACTTGGCTGAAACTCATAAATAAATAAATAAATAAATAAATATATACATTCATTCAGATAGACATCGGAGTATATTGTATATGCATCCATCAGTTTAAAACTGAAAGGTTGTTGCTGAAGAGAGACATTGTTAACGGCGAACAAGAGATTCTCTGATGGCTCGAAATTAATTTATCTGCATGGGTACATCAGGTGAAAATTTCCTTTCTATATTTTAGACAGCTACCATTATGTGTGTGTGGGTGGGGGTGTAGTTTATCCTGTTCAGGGGTAGTTTATCCTGTTCAGGGTATATTATTAGCATTATTCTGCGATTGAGAATTTAAAATCACTTCTTTAATTTTCTAAAGACATCTCAACACTTCTAAAAGTAAACTTTGTTTATTTACGTTTGTCGTAAT
>NW_026368950.1:2124-2973 GCF_001194135.2 Octopus bimaculoides | reverse complement strand
ATATATATATATATATATATATATATATATATATATACATGTATGTATGTATATATATGGTCGCATCTGTGTATATACATACAAACATTCCTAAAAAAATCATATATATATACGAAAGTATGCACAAAAACGTGTATATCTGGTGTATGTGTGTGTGCGTATGTCTGTGTGTGTTCATGTCTGTGTATGTGTTACTCTGTGTGTGTGCATGTGTCTATGTATGTCCATGTCTGTGTATGTGTTAGTCTGTGTGTGCGTGTGTATGTGTGTGTGTTTGTGCGTGTGTCTATGTGCGTCCATGGCTGTGTGTGTTACTTTGTGTGTGTGTGTGCATATATTAAGTTCAATACCATATTTAAACTATTAAAAGCAATTTGGAGGATTTTTTCTTCACACAATCCATGAAACACAAAGTCAGAGAAATGCAGATTCCAATCACTGTAAATAATCGCCCTGTTCTCCATTCACTAATGTCGTCGCTGCTCAAACCGGAATGGCGTTTTGAACCTCCGATATTGATTTTTCAGTGAACGACTGGGACACACTGCAGTTCCAGTGACTAAGAAAAGGACTGCCGACATGTCGGCTGCTTGTCAACTGTTCTAGCAACTCGCCCATCCGTGGTCTTATTTGTGTGTGTGTGTGTGTGTGTGTGTGTGTGTGTGCATTTGTGTCTATGTGTGTGTGCGTGTGTATGTGTGCATGTGTGTGTGACCGACTGTGTATGTATGTGTATATCGATGTGCAGTGTCTGTCCACACATGCATTAGTATGTGATGACTATGTGCATAATAATATGCATATATATATATATATATATATATATATATATATATATATATATATATA
>NW_026368950.1:0-656 GCF_001194135.2 Octopus bimaculoides | reverse complement strand
TATGCATATATATGTACATGTATGTACATACCTTCATCTACATGTACATATAGATACATAGCTGGGTACATGACGTGGCAAAAGAACATGGACAAAATGATAAACAAGGTACAACAAACAAGCAAGCCACATAGAAACATCTCCTTCATCAGCTGCCACCATTAAAACGCCAGCTGATGAAGGAGATGTTTCTATGTGGCTTGCTTGTTTGTTGTACCTTGTTTATCATTTTGTCCATGTTCTTTTGCCACGTCATGTACCCAGTTATGTATCTATATGTACATGTAGATGAAGGTATGTACATACATGTACATATATATGCATATACTCATATATTGTTTGTATCACAACAGAACGCACGCGTTAACCTTTATACAGTAAGTCTTAGCTATATATACATATATAGTCCGACAACGTGGCACCTGGGGCAATTCCCTTTTGCTGTAGCCTCGAGCCGACCAAAGTCTTGTGAGAGGATTTGGTAGATGGAAACTGAAAGAAGCCCGTCGTATATATATATTTATGTCTGTATGTTTGTGTGACAGTGTTTGTTCCACCCCCCCATCGCTTGACAACCGATGCTGGTGTGCAAATACAGATCGATACAATAAGTAATAGGCTTACAAAGAATAAGTCCTGGGGTCGATTTGTTCGAC
>NW_026368949.1:0-514 GCF_001194135.2 Octopus bimaculoides | reverse complement strand
ATTGCAGATTGTTATTTCATAAACCACTGAAAAATTAAATGAAATGCAAAGCAGATCACGGCTGGGTTCGCACTCAGATCGTAGAAAGGACGAAACTGAATACTGTTGGACGTTTAGTTTAGCAAGTGTTCTATTTCTGTTAACTTATCTCTCTTAATTATCTCCATATTCCTCGCAGGAATTTCTCACCATCTTTCGATAAAAGATCTGTCTACCGACAAGTCGCTGTTTATAATTCTTATTTGTGTTTAGTCTGCGGTAGTTGCTAGTTTCAGCCGGTGTCTTCAAGCGAGTCTTATTTATTATATTTTCTTTTAAATGCTTCAACATAGAACCTAATCCACCTCTTTATTATTGTTTGCAAGTTTTATAATACTTAATGCCTCTTAAAAGCCAGATTGTTGCAAGAATGAGGTCGGTGGAAGACACACTATTAATAGCTTTTGTTTGAGTAGATTTTTCTTGAAATATGTTATGTGTGTGTGTGTGTGTGTGTGTGTGTGTGTGTGTGTAT
>NW_026368948.1:0-477 GCF_001194135.2 Octopus bimaculoides | reverse complement strand
CTCCCTCTGTGGTCGCTGTGCGACCCCGGGACTGGCCTGAGTTCCTGGTATGCTGCTGCTGGCTTCATCATCTTACCTACTGTTGCTGTGCTGCTGGTTTCATTCTCTGAGGCATTGACAATCTTCCGCACATCCAAAACATGGCGTGGCATACCATCGACAGAGACGTTGTTCTTCGAATTGATGGAGGTTATTGTTCACTTTCCCCATTGTGATGTATACCGTGCATTTGGGGGTTTTACCCAAACTTCTTCCCCGGCCTGCACGAAGGCGTGCTCTTCCTCTCCCCCCGGTCGCATTGATGTAGTACACGGATGCCTCCACTCGTACCTGAATATTGCTTGTCCTAACCTGGGCGACATATTGTACCAAAATATGGCCTCGATTGGCGAAATGTGGCCCCTCTCTGCCATGGTTTTGATGGTATGATGATGCCTTTCCACCACTCCATTTCCACTTGGCCGGTATGCCGCCCTG
>NW_026368947.1:0-256 GCF_001194135.2 Octopus bimaculoides | reverse complement strand
ATATATATATATAAATATATATATATATATACATACATACATACATATATGAAGGTAAGTATATATGTGTTCTTGTGTCTGTGTCAGTATCTGTGTGTGTATATGTAAGTATATATATATATATGCTTATGCATGCACGAATACACACACGCGTAGATATGCATATGATTGTATATACACAGACATGTACATAGATATATTATATTTTTATAATATATATATATATATATGTGTGTGTGTGTGTGTGTGTGTGTGT
>NW_026368946.1:0-336 GCF_001194135.2 Octopus bimaculoides | reverse complement strand
ATCTTATATATACATACGTACATTTATGTCTGTTAAAAGAATATATGTATTATTGAAATAATTTGTATCCAAAATTATGTCTGTCTAAGCTTTTGATGATGTCTGTGTATGTAAAGATGTATACGTGTATGTATGTATGTATGTATGTATATATATGTATTTCTAATCCCTAACTCTCTTTCTCCCTCCTTTTTGTACTACATGGTTTGCTCTTCATCCTTCCCCTGTGCTATCTATAAGCCTCCTGGTTACTAGCTAAATATATATAAACGCTCCATCCAAACGTAAATCTTGTAATTCCTATTAGCACATGAAACATGTGCAATGGTGAATAAA
>NW_026368945.1:0-636 GCF_001194135.2 Octopus bimaculoides | reverse complement strand
AATCGATTCCTAATTATATCAATGAACACTCTTAGATATCTTATGAACAGCATTTCATTTATTGTCTCCTCATATATATATAGATATTGTTGCCTTTATTAGATTGATTAATAGAAATTCCGTAACGTTTTTTTTTTTTTAATTTGGCCTAAAAACAGCAAAATTTACCGTCGAGTGAAATTGCCTCATACTACCTCTTCTGCTGATGTCCTCATCGAAGTTATAACATATCCATTTCACGACCTTCTTTCATATTCGCTTGCTTCACGTCTATGTAAGAAACGATTATTTACGAATAAACCACGGTTTAGAATTATTTATGGTATTTTGTTACATTAGTAATAAAAAAGAAAGGAAAATTGGTATAGATTCATTGTAAGAGGATAAATATTTATTTATCTCACACACTTCTGAGATAAATAGATTCAATTGCCTGTACTTTGGTGATCAGAGAGCCATTTGATGACAGAAGATCGATTATACTAACTTCGAATGAATGCAAACCGGATTAGTATGTTTGCATGCCTTTCTCAAGCACACTAGAGACATACGTGAGTATATGCATGGTTCCAGATATATATGGGTTTGTAAAAGTGGGCACATGCGTTTATGTATGTCTCTCTCTCTCTCTCTCTC
>NW_026368944.1:0-452 GCF_001194135.2 Octopus bimaculoides | reverse complement strand
ATATATATATATATATATATATATATAATTTAGCTGTGAAATTATGTAAGTGACTGAAAAGCCAAGAGTTTTGTGCTATCAGAATATGATGTGATAACGCTATATTTTTCAAAAATCTGCCTCTTAAGAAAATGGATAGAATATGTAGAATTAAATAAAATAATAGGTAGCACAATAATTCTTACAATTCTTATAATTATAAATATCACAGACATATATCAAAATTATTTTATCTTATTTATTCATTCTCTTTGTTTTTAAAAATATTGATTTGTACAAGGCACTTCAAAAGTGTTTTGATAGAAATATCTAGAATAATGCTTTTCTTGTACATAAAGAGAATATTTTTGATATATAATTTAGTTTGATAAGTGTAAAACATGAAACTCTTGACCTTGAATCTCTTATGTAGCTTTACAGCTACAATGTGTGTGTGTGTGTGTGTGTGTGTG
>NW_026368943.1:187-344 GCF_001194135.2 Octopus bimaculoides | reverse complement strand
TTCGTTCTGCCGGAGAGCTACGGAGATTCGTCCGTTGCTCTTCTTTTCAAGGAACCTTCTATCTGCCGGAGAGCTACGGAGCTTCGTCCGTTGCTCTTCTTTTCAACTTACGTTCGATCTGCCGGAGAGCTACGGAGCTTCGTCCGTTGCTTTTGTT
>NW_026368943.1:0-177 GCF_001194135.2 Octopus bimaculoides | reverse complement strand
AACTTACGTTCGATCTGCCGGAGAGCTACGGAGCTTCGTCCGTTGCTTTTGTTTTCAACGTACGTTCGTTCTGCCGGACTGCTACGGAGCTTCGTCCGTTGCTCTTGTTTTAAACGTACGTTCATTGTGCCGGAGAGCAACGGAGTTTCGTCTGTGGCTCTTCTTTTCAAGGTACGT
>NW_026368942.1:0-278 GCF_001194135.2 Octopus bimaculoides | reverse complement strand
GTATATAAACATGCAACTAAGTATATATAATATATACACATATATATATGCACATGCAAATGTACACAAACATACACACATATGTACCCGTTTGCTATACTGTAATACGCGTGTAAGGAGGGTATCTATTTTTTCATTACAGCCATGATATATCGTATTATAACTAATATTGTTATGCAAACTCCATAAAGGCAAAAATACACAAAGGAAAGTGAAATTACAAGAAACACAGCAGGCATGTTTTTTTGTTTTTATGTGTGTGTGTGTGTGTGTGTGTG
>NW_026368941.1:0-277 GCF_001194135.2 Octopus bimaculoides | reverse complement strand
GTATGTATGTATGTATGTATGTATGTATGTATGTACGTATGTGTCCCTCTATATGTACACATGTATGTGGGAAAGAGTAACTTCGTCTTGAAGAATATATTTAAGTAATTTATTGAATCGCTGAGAAGCGATATGTTTGGTACATGCCATTTATAGTTCTGCTTCATCGGAACAGTAAAGATTTTTAATTTTCTTAAAGAGCTATAAAAGATCATAGAATTAACGACAACTCGAGGTACAAACATAAGCGCGCGAACGCACACACTTTCACATACAC
>NW_026368940.1:0-482 GCF_001194135.2 Octopus bimaculoides | reverse complement strand
TGATGATGATGATGATGATGATTTATCACAAAAGAGAATCCATCAAATTTTTTAAAAGTCAAGCTATCCTTGTATATTCAAACTGACCTTCTTCAAGCCTGATTCATGATTTAATCAAGTGTTACATACCCTTCTTAGCAGGCAGCTCCCAATATCTAACAGACACCCAAGGCAGTTGCCCACTCTACCCCACTATAAATCCAGCCTTGACTGTGACAATCATTTTTTTCTTTTTACTTTTATGTTTTCATTATTTTTTCCTCCACATGTTTATTATTTTCACTTCCATGTGTATGCTGAACATTTTTCACTTGTATCATGTCTGTATTGCAATTTTCAAGCTATATACCACCAAAATACAAATGCAGTTTCATGCTATACATACTATGGCAATAAAGTGTATATTTTAGTCATTACATGTCTCAGGGTCACTGCCTTTCCTATCTTCACTTGCACAGGTTTATGCTGAATATATATATATA
>NW_026368939.1:0-204 GCF_001194135.2 Octopus bimaculoides | reverse complement strand
ATATATATATATATATCTGTCTATGACTTTCAGGTGTTTTAACACCCAATGCTTTGAGAGAGTATTCCACATAATGCCACATCACAACCTACTGACAAGTATGCAAAGCATATATGTTAAGTATATGTGGTTGATAATGTTTATATATATATATATAAGCATACAATTAAGAATTCAAATTCTGTATTTAGGAAAAAAAAATTT
>NW_026368938.1:0-334 GCF_001194135.2 Octopus bimaculoides | reverse complement strand
TGCTATGAGGATAAAAATAAACCTTCTTTTCTGTAATGTTATTCAATAAATCAACCTTCATCTTCAACAGCTGCTTCTATATGGGATCTACATAATCTACATGCTCGAATCAAGTGGTCCTGGTACATTTTGGACATTACTCTGATTATGGTATCTTTCAAAGAATCTTTGGTGTTATGGACGTGTTCATTGACCTCTCTCTCAACAACGATCCAATGGATCGAGATCTGGGAAATTAGGAGGCCAAATGTTCGCTGTTGGGAAAACGTCTTCTACTATAGACCCGGGCCGAGCAAAGTCTTGTGAGTGGATTTGGTAGACGGAAACTGAAAGA
>NW_026368937.1:0-252 GCF_001194135.2 Octopus bimaculoides | reverse complement strand
GATGATGGCATCAGCGATGATGACGACTACGATGACCACGGCTACGACGACGACGACGATGATGATGATGATGATGATGACACAGATAAGAAGACCAAAGATTAATCACATGTATCAATCACCATCAACACGATAAGAGATAAGAGCGTTTTCCCCACTAAAACCGTTTCTTTTGACCAAAGATTGGAGGCCATTCGGTGTATGTGTGTGTGTGTACGACAGAGAGAGAGTGTGTATGTGTGTGTGTGTGTG
>NW_026368936.1:0-578 GCF_001194135.2 Octopus bimaculoides | reverse complement strand
TCTATACCTTGTGGTATTTCATCATGGCCGGTATGACAGACTTTATGTGTGTGTGTTTGTGTGTGTGCATGTTTATGTGTGTATGTATACCGGTGCTGGCCTCACTACCAGATTCTTTTTTTTCTCAAAATCCATACATATCACACATGATTAACTGTTGTGGTAATCAAAGGAAATTCCGTTGTTTAAATTAAAACAGATCTAGTAAAGTACAAATGAACAGAACACCAAACGATGTGAATTCTTTGTAATTACACAGTGACGTCTTACATAGATGGTTCTAGAAACGTGATGAAAATAAGGAATAATGGAACATTGCAGCAAAATCTCTCATAGAGTACACTATTGTTAGATTTCCATAGTGAAATGTCAGATCCGTGGGAAGTGCATCATCAATCACAACGAACGATTCTCACTTCTAAACTAACAGAAAACCAACAGCAACAGAGATTACTAATGAATAATGATAATACTTATCTGTGTAGATAAATCTCACTTTTGGAAAATGAAGTGTGATTTAAATAAATCGACAGATAATAATAATAATAATAATAATAATAATAATAATAATAATAATA
>NW_026368935.1:0-1176 GCF_001194135.2 Octopus bimaculoides | reverse complement strand
TAATGACACTACGATTTTTATAAGATTAATAATATAAATATTTTAATTAACTAAATTGATAATAGTATTTTAGCTTATTTCATATATATTATTTAAGTTATGTTTCTTAGTCTTATTATTTGAAATTTATAATTACTTAGAATTTAAAGTTCAGTAAATTGTTTTACAATATAGCTGATTGTTTTTTTTACGATGTAAGTTATATAAAGTTTAAATCTTTCATTCATGATTTTATAAATAATTCTTTCATTTATGTTTTTGTATCTCTATATTCTATTCTCTATCTTAACGTAGTATCTTCGCGCGACCTCTTTCTAATAAACGCTCTAGTTCTGAGTTTAACGTCTAAGTTTTAGTTTGAACTGCAGAAGCTTAGCGATAAGTATCGTTTTTAACGTTGTTAAATGATTTTATATCATTGTTTGAAAAAAATATGTATTTTTTTATTATTCAATTGATCTTTAATGATAATTTTAGTCGATAACTTTTTTTAACACTAAATTAATTAGTAGTAAGTGTATCATCTTAGCCTAAACTAAGACTTCGATTAGATTAGGGTTGAATTTTTTCCATTAATACTGTTTAATATTTCTTTCTATTTTATGCGATAAATAACTAATTTCTTTAATTATACAGTATCGTTAATTTCTTTGATTATACAATATCGTTAATTGTTTTATTATGACTTAAGTTATATAAAGTTTAATCTTTCATTCATATTTTTATATTTATTTTATTCATTTTCTTTACGCAATATTTTCACGAGACTTCTTTTAAATAAACGTTTTTAGTCTAAAATCTTCTAGCTTAAACTATTGCATCGTTTAGATATGTGCTACTTCTATCTTTATTATTTTAACCTAAAACTTTGTTCAAATTGTATTTTAAATGATAAATTTGTTAAAGTTGTTTTTTTAATATAATATTCCTGTTAGCTTATATTATAATGGACGTAGGGTTGTTTATGAAATGTTTATAATTTTGATATTTTTAATAATATTTTTCTATCTTAATATAATAAGTATTTTATATACATTCATTTGTTATTTATTGTTGGTTGATATATACATTCTTTTATTATTATTATTATTATTGTATTTTGATCTGACGATTAGCTATATTTTTAAATAGAATTGATTTTCGATAGTTTTAATCGATTTTAATCGATTTAAATTT
>NW_026368934.1:0-275 GCF_001194135.2 Octopus bimaculoides | reverse complement strand
ATATTGATGCTTACATACATGCACACCTGTTATTCTGTTCCTAGTTTCATTCATTAGAATGCGGCCATGCTGGAGTACAGCTTTGAAAGTAGGTAGGTATTTATATATGCATGTATATAAGTAATTATATGTACATATATATATATATATAAATACGTACACGTGTCCCTATATATGTGCATATGTATACGTATATATATGTGTGTGTGTGTGTGCGTGTGTGTGTGTATACGTATATATACATATATATATATATATATATATATATATATATA
>NW_026368933.1:0-462 GCF_001194135.2 Octopus bimaculoides | reverse complement strand
GCCTTCATGGATGACGTGACACTTCTAGCTACAGATAAACAAGTCATGCAAAATGCCCTCTTGAGACTAGACGAACTTGTGAGGTGGTCTAGGATGCGGTCTAGAGCAAAAAAAGTCGCGTAGTCTGACATTTGTTAAGAGAGTGCAGAAATAATTCAAGTTTCGAATAGCTGAAGAAAGCATTCCAACAGTCAAAGAAGAACCCGTCAAGAGCTTGGGGCGTGTATACGCTGGAACATTGTCAGATAGAAGTCGCGGAATGGAAATCATGAAACAAGCCGAAGCTGGATTATCAGCGATTGATAACTCGAAGTTACCAGGTAACTATAAAATTTGGTGCTTGCAGTTCGGTTTGTTCCCGCGACTTTCGTGGCCACTCTTAATATACGAAGTAGCTTTGTCACGAGTTCAAATCATTGAACAAAATGTAATGTGTTCATTAGAAAGTGGCTAGGCCTACCT
>NW_026368932.1:0-405 GCF_001194135.2 Octopus bimaculoides | reverse complement strand
GGGGGGGGAGATAAGCATCGAAGCAAGATAAGGCGCAATATGGAAATGGTGGCACTGGGATCCTGCAGCGCTGAGAGTTCTCTGCATGCTTGCTAACGCGAACGATGCAGAGATGAAGATGCTTTATACGATATATATTTTTATATTTGTGTGGGCATGTATGTGTATATGTATGTGTATACATGTATATATATGCATGTATGTTTATAGACATACAAATATATATCTGTGTGTATATATATCTATATATCTATATATGTATACATGTATATATGTATGTATGTATGTATTATGTATGTATTTATACAGATATATATCTGTATGTACGCATGCATACATACTCGCATACATACTTATATACATATATATATACACACACACACATGTGTATATATATATATATAT
>NW_026368931.1:0-246 GCF_001194135.2 Octopus bimaculoides | reverse complement strand
ATCATCATCATCATCTGCACCAGTAGCAGCAGCAGCAACAGCGGCACCGGCACCGGTACCAGCAGCAGCAAAACTTCAGCTATTTTGTATAATATAATTTATCTATTGACGAAACCCAATTTCAAACTGACTCCATTAGGATAAGATTTTTAGATGTGATAACATGCAAATTAATGCCTCCACCCCCGCGTCGCACTTGGCCACGCCGCCACGCAATTTACTCACTCTCTGCCGTCACCCCCCCCC
>NW_026368929.1:0-289 GCF_001194135.2 Octopus bimaculoides | reverse complement strand
TCTCCTGCTCTCTGTGCCCTTCCCTATACATCGGGCAAACAGGACGCTGCTTGACTGACCGGCTCGTGGAACATCTCCAAGACATCCGACTTGGCAATGACACCCCAGTTTTGCACCATTTCTGCTCTACTGGTCACTCTTTGCAACGCCTGTCTTTGTTCGGATTGTCCTTGTACAGGGGCTATCTGGACTCCCGTCTTTGCTGTGAACAGGGATTAATCTCTCTTCGCTCCTTTGGACCACATGGGCTCAATTCTCCTCCCCTCTCCTCCTCTCATACTTACTCCCA
>NW_026368928.1:0-595 GCF_001194135.2 Octopus bimaculoides | reverse complement strand
TGAGGTAGAAACTCCTTGTTATTTTGGGTACTTAAGTATATATAAATTTAGAGAATGGAGTAAAACGCATATGTTGGAAATAAAAGTATGCAGTTAACATATGCTTTTTACTCCATTCTCTAAATTTATATATATATATATATATATATATGATTCAGTATGGTATTTAATACCACTTGCTAAATCAGAACCAAAGCTCTAAAACCACCAGAAATTCACTATAAAGATACACACAAGCAATGCAATGAACATGAGAAGTAGGCTTACCTTTGCATTGAATACATCAGCAAGTAATGTATATTTCAATACCAACTGATTTCACCCTCATACTCTGGGATCTTCAGTTGAAAATAACATTTTAACATCTAATTCTAAAATATTCATTACATTAGCAAGTGGTATTATATACTCTACTGTATCTAAATTTAGCTTATATTGTGCCTGTAATGGTGTGAACTTGCTAGCCACCCTATTATTACCTTATTAATATCAATAATAATGGTAATAATGCATCTTTATTTAAAATTTATACACACACACATACGCACATACACACACACACACAATATATATATATATATATATATATATATAT
>NW_026368927.1:0-649 GCF_001194135.2 Octopus bimaculoides | reverse complement strand
CATTTATTTATTTATTTTTTGTAAGGTGTAGTTCTGCATGAGAGTATATTTGCATAATCTTTGTAAATTTGAAAAATCAAATTAGTAAAATCAATTAGTAAAAATAACTATATATATCATATCACACATACATACATATATATACATATATATGTATGTTTTTCTTTTTTCTCTTTCAAACATTTAACTTTGGGGAAAATTTTTTTATGAAGAGTAGTTCCATTGCTTTTCAGTATCGTGGATCGTCCCGTGTACATTTATAAAAGGGAAAGATTTTGAACTTTCCGTCTCCGCATATTTCCAGATGTTTACTTAGTGGAATCATTCTTAGTTCTTCTTGTCGGATATGTTGCCTGTGAATTCTTGCACGTTGACAGAGTGAGTTATTCGTTTTGCCAATGTAATTTTCTACTAACTTCAGGAAGCCTGCCAGTCATCTAGTCACCTACTGTTCTGGCAGACACACTAGCCAGATTGACTACATCCTCGCCAAGAAAAGGGTAAGATGGCTGCTTATAAATGCCAAAACCTTCCCAGGCGAAGAATGTACCCCACAACATAGACTAGTAGTTAGCGACTTCAGGATCAGGGCTAAGTGATTGCCCAGAAGACGACCAGCTTGGAGGAGAAGGGTCTGGAAGCTCAAAGA
>NW_026368926.1:0-370 GCF_001194135.2 Octopus bimaculoides | reverse complement strand
CATCAAATTTATATTACTGCAACTTCAACCTCATGTATGAATGCTGTTTTCGTTTAGAGGTAGCACATAAAATACAGAAACTACCACACTGAGTGGAGGTTGTATTACAGTTTACATGTATATGTTAAGTTATTTCATCTAAACATTTGATTATGACAAAATCGACTGTGCTTTTCTTCCTGCAACGTTCAAAAGCATAAGTGTTATACATAGACTTGGAGTCTGTGTTCATTCAGTTTCCAATATAATATGCAAATATGTGTGAATGTAATGTATCAAGAAACCAAAATTATCATTGATACGGAATATAGTGTCCAGATGTAATGGCATGGACAGTGTGTGTATGTGTACAGATAGATAGATAGATAGA
>NW_026368925.1:0-401 GCF_001194135.2 Octopus bimaculoides | reverse complement strand
TAGATAGACAGATAGATAGATATAGACAGATAGATATAGAGATAGATAGATAAAGAGATAGATAGATATAGATAGATAAAGAGATAGATAAATATAGAGAGAGAGTGAGAGAGAGAGAAATAGATAGATAGATAGATAGATAGATAGATATGGTTGATAGGTTAAATGCATTGTTGGTAGATTAGGTGGACTGATAAACAGGCAGATAAATTACGTAGATAGATTGGATATATGAATAGATAGGTAAATAAGTAACTGTGTGAGTGTGTGTGTGTATAGAAATACGTACATATATATGTATGTATAATATAAATAACATATATATATATGTATGTATGTATGTATGTTTGTTTATGCATATATGGGTACAGGACATCACCAACAGTAAACAACATGAAATA
>NW_026368924.1:0-328 GCF_001194135.2 Octopus bimaculoides | reverse complement strand
ATATATTGTATTAATTTTGTGTTGGTTATTGCTATTCACCGATTAGCTTCAATTTCCTGCAGTACTTCCGGTTCTCTGGCTATATTACTTGCTGCGGTTTTAAGATTGTGCCTTTTCCATTTCTATCTATTTCGTTTCTTTCATATTTGAAAAGATTGTACTCATCCTTCCGCCAGCATTTAGAGAATTTCGTCTTCTATTATTTCCCGAAATTTTTGCAACATTTTACCACAATTCTACAGCTTTATTGCCAGGTGAGATTATTTGTTACAGAGAAAGAAATGTGTGTTTGTGCGTGAATACATATACACACACACACATATGTATA
>NW_026368923.1:0-287 GCF_001194135.2 Octopus bimaculoides | reverse complement strand
TGCTCTACTGCTATTATAAATTTATAAATGACAGAATAGTGAAGAAATTTGAGACTTGTGTTGCAAAATATTCCTCAAACACAATGGATATATCGCTTTTATTTCAGAATTCACTATTTTAATCAAATATATATTTTCTATGAATAATTTTGGTTTTATTTATTTTGTTTGTTTGTTTTTTTTTTACATTAACTTTGGAGAATCACATATTTTGAAATGTTTTCCAATGCCAATATCTTTGATTGACTTTTGCTAATGTTTATTATTTTCTTTTATTCCTTTTCTTT
>NW_026368922.1:0-425 GCF_001194135.2 Octopus bimaculoides | reverse complement strand
ACATTAGAAA
Organism: Octopus bimaculoides; assembly: GCF_001194135.2. Lineage (NCBI taxonomy): Eukaryota > Metazoa > Mollusca > Cephalopoda > Octopoda > Octopodidae > Octopus > Octopus bimaculoides. The sequence continues at coordinate 415 of NW_026368922.1, read as the reverse complement.
GTGATAAGTGCAGTGTCTGTGGACAAAACGGTGAAAGTGTATGGCATATTACCATTCAATGTACGCCACAAGCCTAGAAGTAATACAAGAGATACCACGACAATATAGCAAGGCTTGTCCAATGGGCACTTTGCAAGATGTATGGACCTGACAGAGCAAACACTTGGTACGACCACAAACCCGAAGGCATTATCGAAAATGTTAATGCAAAGATCCTATGGGTTTTTTGATGATTCAGTGTGACCATGAGATAGAGAATAGGAAACCGGACATAGTCTTCATTGAGAAAGAAAACAAACTTTGCTGGATAATAGATATAGCATGCCCAGCTTACAACAAGTTATGACAGGTTAGCTTCGGAGGTGAAGCAGTTTTGGTCGATGAAAAAGGTGGTAGTAGTACCAATAATTGTCGG
>NW_026368921.1:0-404 GCF_001194135.2 Octopus bimaculoides | reverse complement strand
TGGTAGTGGTGTTGATGATGATGATGATGATGTTGATGATGATGATGTTGATGATGACCATGATGATGTTGATGATGACCATGATGATGTTGATGATGACGATGATGATGGCGATGACGATGCTGTTATTATAGTGGTTGTTTCTGCTGGTATAATGGTATATTTTCATAGCGGTGGTTGTTGTCATTAATCTAAGATTGTTGTTGATGTCGCTGCTGCTGTTGCTGCTGCTGCTGCTGCTGCTGCTGCCGTTGTTGTTGTTGTTAATGTTATTGTTGCAAGGTTGCTGGTTGGTTATTGCTGTTTGATGACGGTAAAATTAATGATGCCTCCTTCTGTTTACGTATTCGTCTCAGCTTTTATTACACACACACACACACACACACGCACGCACACACACACAC
>NW_026368920.1:0-379 GCF_001194135.2 Octopus bimaculoides | reverse complement strand
CAGACAGACAGACAAACAGACACACATTCTCATTTTTATATATATAGATGACAAGCTGGACTAAACAAGCTTACTTTTTCAAGCCAAAGAGGGAGTCTCTACATGTGGTTCAACCTGATAGAAATAGCAGCCAAATATGAGGTGCAATCAAAATGCTCCAAAATGTTTAAAACTTTCCTGTAGGATAATAGTTTTCAACTAGCAATAACCATACCTTAGATTTACCTCATTGGCCATGGTACCGCCTCTGTGCACACAACATAAAATAATATGGACAAGACACACTTATGCTCTGCAACAAACACAAACATAAAGGAACATATCCGTATACGTGCAGCAACATCAAAGGCAGGTTAACTAGCAAGTTAGTTTTTGTTTG
>NW_026368919.1:0-249 GCF_001194135.2 Octopus bimaculoides | reverse complement strand
CTTTCTTCCTTTGTCTTTCTTTCTTCTATTCTTTCTTCCTTCCTGTCTTTCTTTCTGTTTTGTTTCCTCTTTATTTTGTTCCCATCGTTTCTGCCTTCCTGTCTTTCTTCCACTCCTTCCTTCTTTCCTTCTTTCTCTTTTTTCCCTTCAGGCGTTCAGCAGACACACGCACGCGCTTGCGCACCCATACATGCACGCATATAGATGCGCGCACATATTTACGCACGCAAACATATACGCACACATATA
>NW_026368918.1:125-228 GCF_001194135.2 Octopus bimaculoides | reverse complement strand
GAAGGGAAGTATACATGGTATACATTAGATGAAGGGAAGTATACACAGTATATATTAGATGAAGGGAAGTATACATGGCATACATTAGATGAAGGGAAGTATA
>NW_026368918.1:0-115 GCF_001194135.2 Octopus bimaculoides | reverse complement strand
GAAGGGAAGTATACACAGCATACATTAGATGAAGGGAAGTATACATGGTAGATATTAGATGAAGAGAAGTATACACAGTACACATTAGATGAAGGGAAGTAAACATGGTATACAT
>NW_026368916.1:0-502 GCF_001194135.2 Octopus bimaculoides | reverse complement strand
GAATCGGTCGAATAAAAATAACATGTAATTTGGTGGGGAGTATTTTTCTTTTTGTTTTTTTTTGTTTTTGTTTTTTGGGGGTTATATCCCTTAACAGCCGGGTCAACTTTGCTGTTTCGTCCGACAAGGACAATAAGATATGTACTAGACAAATTATGGGAGTTGATATATTCGACTAAAACATATTTCCATGAAACTTTTCTGATTTAACAATATCTTATTATTTCATTGAATCATTAACTTTACAGAACCAGTTATTCCTTTCATTTATTGTTCTGATGTAATATTTTATTCAACACTTCCAGAGGACTTCAACAACTCTCAATATCTTTCTCCCTTGTTTATATGAAGGATTCTTCAACTTTTGGCGCCTTTTGCCTCCTAACTTTATACTAACAAGTAAAATTTATAAGGGGATAAGAAATATTATGAATGATATTTCGTACTTTATACATAATCATAAAACATTACAATCATGTGTGTGTATGTGTATGTATATATA
>NW_026368915.1:0-664 GCF_001194135.2 Octopus bimaculoides | reverse complement strand
ACCATTATTCAGTTCCACTTCAACCAATCTCTTCTTGTAGTTCTTAATGACTCGAATGTTTCTTTAGGAATTTTTTTCCATTCTTCTTGACAAATTTTCTGAAAATCTGGAATGCATGTTGGGGCTCTTGAATGAATTTTAATTTTCAAATAATGCCACAAATTTTGAATGGGGCTCAAGTCAGGTGACTGGCTTGGCCATTCTAAGAATTTTATATTGTGATCGACAATCCATTTTTTGGTAAACTTCGCCGTGTGCTTAGAGTTGTTATCCTGTTGTAAAACCCACCCTTCACAAAGCTGGAGCTTTTCTAGACTCCATCTATCACATGTAAATTGCCAGTGCCATTTGCAGAGAAACACCCCCACACCATGATGTTGCCACCTCCACACTTTACGGTAGGAATTGTGTTTTTCAGCGAATAGGCAGTACCATCTTTCCTCCAAACATGGCTACGCAAATTTCGTCCAAACAATTCAATTTTCGACTTGTCTGTCCAGAGAACATTTTCCCAGAATGTATCAGATTTATCTTTATGTTCATAAACAAATTTTAAATGGGCATCTCTATGTCTTTTAGTCAACAGCGGAGTTTTTCTAGGAGAGCGTGACTTAAGTTCATTCCTATGAAGTTCATTGCTGATTGTTCATAGTGTAACACTAGT
>NW_026368914.1:0-252 GCF_001194135.2 Octopus bimaculoides | reverse complement strand
CCTTGTTTGTCCACTCTATGTTTAGCCTCTTGTGGGCAATAAAGAAATAATACATACACACACACACACACATACACACACACACACATGTATGTGTATATATCAAATTAAATACACAACTGAAGGGGCTACTAACAGTTTCATGCACTTATGGTACTTGAACACTATTTATAAAGTACGCCATATAATTTAAAGCATACAAACATATATATATATGCACACAGGTACATATACATGTATGCAGGTATGTGT
>NW_026368913.1:150-347 GCF_001194135.2 Octopus bimaculoides | reverse complement strand
TATATATATATATATATATATATGTATGTATGTATGTATGTACATATACATGTATGTATGTATGTATGTACATATACATGTATGTATGTATGTATGTATGTACATATATATAGATGTATGTATGTATGTATGTATGTACATATACATATATATATAGATATATGTATGTATGTATGTACATATACATATATATAGAT
>NW_026368913.1:0-140 GCF_001194135.2 Octopus bimaculoides | reverse complement strand
ATATGTATGTATGTATGTACATATACATATATATAGATATATGTATGTATATATGTATATACATATGTATAAATGTTTATATGTATATTTTATATATACATATATAACTATATATGCATATATACATATATATATATATA
>NW_026368912.1:0-293 GCF_001194135.2 Octopus bimaculoides | reverse complement strand
ATATATATATATATATATATATAACGCGTAGAGCTTATACAATGGCGTCTTCTTTCTAATTGTAGTTTGATATGGGTATTGTTTATATATTACTGAGTGTATGTGTGTGTATACACAAATACATACACACACGCATATTCTAACGTTACTGTACACACGTACATATTTCATAGCTATACATCCTCATACACGTTTGTATATGCATGTGTTATTATATGTGCCTGTGTATTTATGTATGTACACACATATTGTGTGTGTTATGTGTATATATTGTTATGTAGTTGTGTGTATGT
>NW_026368911.1:0-222 GCF_001194135.2 Octopus bimaculoides | reverse complement strand
GTGTATGTGTGTATGTATGTATGTACGTATGTATGAAAGGACGGAAGGATGTGTGTATGTCTGTATGCATGTGTGTGTGTATGTATGTATGCACGTAGACGTGTACGTATGTATGCAGCATGTATGTCTATAGATGTATACATGTATTTATATGTGCATGTATGTATGCATGCATGTGTGTATGTATGTGTGTATGTATGTACGTATGTATGAATGCATGTG
>NW_026368910.1:0-383 GCF_001194135.2 Octopus bimaculoides | reverse complement strand
TTACACATAACATACATATATGTGGTTTTATACATATATACATATATGTACGTATGTACGTATGTATATATGTAAGTATGTGTGTATGTATGTATGTATGTAGGCATGCTTGTATTACGTGTACAGTCAATGAATGAGTAGGAGCTATTATATTCTGAGAAACAATATCGCTGATCCCAAACATCTCACTCTTTGTTTTGCTGCCACCAGATGTGGCCAGATCGATATGGCGCTTTGACGTGATCTCACAGCTGACATTTTGGCAACGGCAGTCCACTCTTTCAAGCTGTTACCACAAATGTAATTTGAACATCACAACTGCGGTATTTATGGGATTATTATTATCATTATCATCATTATTATTATTATTATTATTATTATTA
>NW_026368909.1:0-493 GCF_001194135.2 Octopus bimaculoides | reverse complement strand
ATAGTTTTTTTTTTTTTTTCATTTTTGTTTGTTGGCGTTCCTTCAGCATTGGTCTACAGAATGTCGGTGTGAGTAGACGACCTCATTCACCCACTTTTTCAGCCAAGCCTCTTTATGTGTCATGAGGGAAGGTTGTATGGGTGAATGATGTCGTGTACCTGCCAACATTCCCTCAGACTCTAGTTTTATCACTTTTTCCTTCTTATGAATCGATCCCCTTTACTTTTATTTTCTAATTAAATTCAACAAAACGCGAAGAAATACATAAAACAGGAACAACATCGATAATGGCTAAGTGAGTTCTAACACATTGGGTTTTTTTCGTGACGAAGGGAAGTCACCACTATTGACCTTACATTGTACTTATTACTTCCCCTGATAAAACCAATCCTCTACTCTTTGTCACATGCTTCTAATGTCATTAACACATGGATTATCTTACTCATTCTCCATCCTTGTGACTTCTACAGAAAAAACAGCTGTTTTTTTTTTT
>NW_026368908.1:0-305 GCF_001194135.2 Octopus bimaculoides | reverse complement strand
TATATTTATAATCTATCTATCAATCTGTGTCTGTGCGTATGTGGTTGTGTGTTTACATATACATATATTATATATACATATATATATATATATATATAAATACACACATACATATGCATATATACACACATACAATGTAAGTATATAATCTATACATATGTATGTAGCTGCATGAATATGCAAACATACACTAATGTAGGTGTTAACTGTGTATGTACATATATATATATCTATGTCTATATCTATCTATCTATTTATATATATATTAATAAATTATAGGGTAGCAAAAAAATTTTAGAAATTTT
>NW_026368907.1:6966-8889 GCF_001194135.2 Octopus bimaculoides | reverse complement strand
AAATCCAATCTAGCTTTGCAGTTCCGAAATGCTGTTAATAAGAATTTTCCCAGAAATTCTTGCTATTTCCAAGTCATAAACACACACAAGGTTAGATTAGGATTTTCAAACACAAAAAATATCTCGCAAATAATATCTACACATAATATTAGACTATTAAATTTGTATCCAGCTATTGATAACAATAACATTAATTTCAACAATACGAACCCTCACCATTATAACAATAACAATACAGCTAATAACCTAAATAACGATAATCATAGTAAGAAAAATAATAATAATAATAATTACTACAACAACATTATTGTTTCAGAAGTTAATAACAACAGAATTAGTTTTTTAAGTGAGAATGCAAAATCCAAGAACACTGTACATCAATGTAAAGTCACCACCTGTACCGATGTATTTTTTTTACATAGGTTGCTCCTCATTGCAGATATCTAGAAAAATTTCAAACCATTACTCTACATTTAGGGATAGAAATAAACGCAACAGCATGGGACTTAGTAAGTTAATTTGGGAACTTAAGGATAACAATAAGCAATTTAATTTAGACTGGTTAATTCTCTTTGCATCAATACCATACAATTAAGGTAAGGAATTTTGTCCGTTATGTAATATGGAACTGTTCTTCATTTTGTTCTCAAAGAATAAACTGTTAACACGATTATTGAAAGAGCATATAGATGTAAACATTGGCAAAGACATACATTTAGTTCATATAAGTAACTCTTCCAACTTTATATAACTGGTACAACTTATTTATTAATTTATTTACATACTACAAGTTATACAAGTTAATTATACCATTATATGTTATCTGAACACTTTCTATCTTTTGAATGCAAATTAGGACATTCAGCACTTCTATATAACATGAACTTAAACATTACTTTCAATATAACATAACATCAACATTACTTTCAACAATGATCAATACGATGGGACTCTACAACTATATTCTTTTGATTTCATTGCTTCTTCTTACATTCAGCTCCCTTCAAAAAAATATATAAATATTTTTTTCCCAACATTATTACGAATAACATACTGCTCTACACAAAATAGAACCCTTTACTTTATTTTATTCATAAGTATATCCTTGCATTAACACCTATCGAGCATGGATATCGAAGTAAAATTTGGTACAAATATTAACTTAGTTCAAACAAGTAATTTTTTAACTCCATTAATTCTTTAACTTTTCCCTTCTAATTTCCATTTCATTTAATGACACACTCTCTCTCTCTTTAGATCAACAGAGCATTGATCACCTTTATATATTGTTAAAACACTTGATCTCTTACTAGTATACACAAGCATCATTTTCCTATATAAATAATATTACCACACGTTTATCGTGTGTGTATATATATGTCAATACTAAAGTATAAATACACAATTATTTCCCTTATACACTTCCATTACACATAAAATACTTTTCTTTCAACTTTAATCTGGTTTAAGAATTGTTCTATTTACTTTCCACTCCAGATTCTAATTTTCTCTTTTATCCTGCTTTTCTTCCTTCCTCCTTTTCTTCCTTCCTCGTCCAATGTACTGTCTCGTAGCGTTGCACTTTCCAACGTTTTTTTCAAATAAGCTATGTAGCGTTCTTCTCTACACGCAGTTGTCACATTCGGTAATAATGTCTTATGGTTGAGTTGATTTTTATGTATTTCCCTGAAGAGAAGATTACATCTTTCTCAACATCATTCATTCCTTTGGAATGAACCAATTGTAATCTTCGAAACATATGTCGGAAATAAAAGAAATGATTTAACATGCGTATAACTCCATTTATTTAATCTTATATATATACATATAATATATACATATATATGATATATATGTATAATATATATATATGATATAAATATATATATAATATATATATATATATAATATATATATATATAT
>NW_026368907.1:3210-4641 GCF_001194135.2 Octopus bimaculoides | reverse complement strand
TTTAAAATGCCTGCATCGACTATGTGCAAGGTCCTCATGTTGTTTGGGAGAATATTAAAAAGCTGTGGGCCCATGATCCCAGGCTGTTGCAGTAACTGGTCCTGAAGTGTGATGGCATTGCTAGGATGTTTCGCACTATGCAGTGTCGACCCGTTCTGGCATCGGTGTAGCTTTCAATGCCAAAATTTGGCACAATTCCATCCAGGATCTTCCAGATGTATATTACCACATACATCTCTCACCTTCGCTCCAGAGAGTAGAGTCTTAGCTTTTTGAACCTTTCCCAGTAACTGAGCTGTTGCAAAGAGATGATCTTCTTTGTGAAGCTTCGCTGGATTGCTTCAAGGTCCACTGTAAATTTTACACTGTTGGGTGAACATAGCTGGGAGCAGTAATCCAGGTGGATGAGAACAAATTTCCTCCATACGAGCATCATGATTTCATTATCTCTGGTACTGAATGTTCTTAGGATCCATCAAGCCAGTCGTCTGCACTTTGTCACCATCTTGGTAATGTGCACTTGGAAAGAGGTATCATCACTCATGACGATACCCAGGACCTTCACTGATTTAGGCTCTCAAATTGTAATTCCCTGTGGACCAGTGTACCCTGTATGTTTCATATTCAGTTTTGGATGCTGGTAGTACAGGGCTTGAAATTTTTTCAGAACTATATTGCATATTATTATCCTCAGCCCATCTGCAAATTCAATTCAACTCCTGCTGCAGATGTGCAACATCGCTGAGGTTCTGTATTTCCTGCAAGACTTTCGTATCATCTGCGTGGCTAGCAAGGGTGGCTATCCGGGTAGTTGAGGGCATATCTGAGAGGGCCACTATGAAAAGCAATGGTCCCAAGACAGTGCCCTGTGGAACACTGCTCACTATTTGTATTTTCTTTGAGGTGGCTCCATTGGCCACTACTGCCTGACTTCTATCTTTCAGAAAGTCATGTAATCACTCCCCAAGTTTTCCAGCTATGCCGATATATATATATATATCTGTGTGTGTGTGTGTGTGTGTGTGTGTGTAGTGTATAAATAATATATATATATATATATGTATATATATATATATATATCTTATATATGTAATATATATGTATATAATATATACGTATATAATATATATATCATATATGTAATATATATATTCTTTTACTCTTTTACTTGTTTCAGTCTTTTGACTGTGGCCATGCTGGAGCACCGCCTTTAGTCGAGCAAATCGACCCCAGGACTTATTCTTTGGAAGCCTAGTACTTATTCTTTCGGTCTCTTTTGCCGAACCGCTAAGTTACGGGGACGTAAACACACCAGCATCGGTTGTCAAGCGATGTTCGGGGGACAAACACAGACATACAAACACATACACACATACATATATATATATACATATATACGACAGGCTTCTTTCAGTTTCCGTCTACCAAATC
>NW_026368907.1:0-665 GCF_001194135.2 Octopus bimaculoides | reverse complement strand
TAAAAGAGAGTTTTGATGCTAATATCCATTATTATTGAAATTCATTCCTATGTCAACATTTCTGTATAAGGCTATATTTGACTGTCAAATTTAAGTCAAACATATAATTTGCCTTACACGTCTTCAGGGAAATAAACAAAAAATCAAGAACAAGAGGTAAATACCAATACATTGTCTCTAAGTCCAGTCCATATTCAAATTTGCTGTTAAATGACACGTTAAATAAGTTCCTTTTTAAACAAAGGTCCATTAAGGGGAGACAACCCATCATAATACTATCAATAACATTAATAATATTGATAAGTTATAAACAATCCTCTATTACAATGGAAATCTATACTATATTATCTCTAGGAGCTATTGTAAAAACCACAACTGCTATTGGTAAATTATACATTGATATGGCCTGCCTTAAGACCTAATATTATACTATAATGTACTATAAATTATAAACAATCCTCTATTACAATTGAAATCTATACTATATTATCTCTAGGAGGTTTTGCATAAACCACAGCTGCTATTGGTAAATTATACATTGATATGGCCTGCCTTAAGACCTAATATTATACTATAATGTACTATAAATTATATGTGTTACTCTTATATATATATATAAGGGTAACACACACACACACACACACACACACACACACACACACACA
>NW_026368906.1:0-346 GCF_001194135.2 Octopus bimaculoides | reverse complement strand
ATTCCTTTGGACAGCAGCAGTATGTGTTTGGCTATTTTTAGAAATGATGATATTTTAGAAATTGTTTTGTGTTTTGTGTTTGGGTTGTAGGGATAAGATTTTTAAACCCCAGTAGGTGTTTGGCTGTTCTTAGAAATGATGCCAAATCTATTTTTAGAAATGATGATATTTGAGAGATTTTTTGTGTTTTAGTTATAGGGATAAGATTTTTAAACCCCAAGTAAGATAAATTTAATCATTGTTTGTTAAGACTGGGTTTGAATTTCTTAATAATGTCCTTTTCTTTGCATGTTCTCTCAATTTCATTCCAGTTATAAAGTTTATGGAATGGAAATATAATAAAAGT
>NW_026368904.1:5006-5678 GCF_001194135.2 Octopus bimaculoides | reverse complement strand
ATATATATACACGTATACACACATATACTATACATATAAATAGATGTGTGTATACACACACACATACACATACACATACACACATATATTCATATATCGATTGTTAATACTAATAAAATTAACGATAACTCGTAAGATACATATACAAAATCATTAAATGAGAATCGAGAGGATTAAAGATTTGAGTCACTCTCTGTTCATAACATTAAAGGTATTCTGACCACCCTTTGGAAAATGATAGCAAATACTCTCTATGAATTGCTTGATCTCTGAACGGAAAAATTTCTTCTGTAAGTATGGCTGGGTTGCTTTGGAAATAGTTTCTATTTAAGTATACCACTACACTACAGATGAACAATAATGATGATGATTTGATGAAAAGTATTAAGAATTTATTAATGATGGAGATGATGAGGATACATTGGTGATGAGAAATAACATATCAGTTTATATAATATTCACTGAAATTATGTGTGTGTATATACAATGTATACATACTTACGTACATACATTTATGTATGCATATATGTATGTAAGTATCTACATATGTAGATTCAAAAATTGCATAGAGGGGCGACAAAGGACCCACACGGAAAAAGTCACTAATCAGTTTTCGTCCTTTAATCGTAACAATTTCGCGCCATTAACGATTATATATATATATATATATAT
>NW_026368903.1:0-344 GCF_001194135.2 Octopus bimaculoides | reverse complement strand
ATAATAATAATAATAATAATAATAATGATAATAATAATAATAAATCAATAACGTCAATGATAATATTCTGACGTAAGCCAATTTGGTTTAACCGAAAATTTAGCATGAATAAATAAGAACCTTCGAAATGTATTTATTTAATTCTTCTAATCCATAACATCGTTGTTATAGATGTTGTTTCTCAAAGAGAAGTACTTATTGTTTTGCTTTCTCGTTCGCTCTCCTTGTTTTGCTTTGTCCTCCCCCACCTCTTCTTATATCTCTTTTTCCAATACCTCTCCTCATTTTTTCTCTACTGACGTCTATCGAAACAAAGAGACGGATATGTATGTTTGTATATATAT
>NW_026368902.1:0-321 GCF_001194135.2 Octopus bimaculoides | reverse complement strand
CCCCCCCTCTCTCTCTCTCTTTCTCCCTTGTCTCTCCTCCTCCTCCCTCTTTCTGCCTCTCCTTCTCTTCCTTTCTGGTCAAATACTCTCTGGCCTTATGATATTGCTATAACAGAAAGCCATGGAGACAGGAGGAATGCTGCATTGGCTTGAGAAATAATCTTGACTCAAGCACAAAGAAACACCAGATGCGGATCTGTTTCTGCAATACATAAATATTTATATGCATACATAATATATATACATCTATATATACATATAATGCACAAACATAGGCGAAGGAGTGGCTGTGTGGTAAGTAGCTTGCTTACAAACCACATG
>NW_026368901.1:0-311 GCF_001194135.2 Octopus bimaculoides | reverse complement strand
CATATATATATATATATATATATATATATATGTAATTATGTATGTGTGTGTGTTTATAAAACTATGGCAATACACAAGCACTCAACTATGAGTGCATCACATTTTATAGCGGAAACAGCTGTAAGCTAATGGAGTTCAAAAGATAATTTCTTTATATAATCTCTTATTATGCTCTGCACTCGACTAACTCCTTTCTGTGAAGCATATGTATACGGAGCTCTAGCATCAGGTTATTAGTATCGCTATACCTAAGCGAAATATCAAAATATATACTTCAATATACATACACATACATATATATTTTTATATAT
>NW_026368900.1:172-346 GCF_001194135.2 Octopus bimaculoides | reverse complement strand
ATATATATATATATATCGGTGCATGTGTATATATGTGCATGTGTATATATGTATCTACATACATGCATCTATGGATATATGTATATATATATATGTGTGTGTGTATATATACATATGTATATGCATGTATATATGTATGTATATATATATACATACATACATAGATGCATGCAT
>NW_026368900.1:0-162 GCF_001194135.2 Octopus bimaculoides | reverse complement strand
TATGTATATATATATACATACATACATAGATGCATGCATATATATATATACCCAAACATGCAATGAAAATGATTATATATATATATATAATATACATAAACACACGTATATGATATATAATATATATGTGTGTGTGTGTTTGTATATATATATATATATATA
>NW_026368899.1:0-499 GCF_001194135.2 Octopus bimaculoides | reverse complement strand
CTTCTTTATATATATTTCTTTGTCGTGCAAAGCTCACGCACTTACGTATGTTAGTGACAGAGTGTGCATATTCAGATACACACACACACACATGCACACAAGCGCACACACACACACACACGCACACACACACACGCACAAATATGAATGTATGTATAGAAGCATACATATATCTATAAATAAATATGCATAGAAATACGGAAATATATGTATATTTATAAACCCAAACACACGCACATACACGGATACACACACATACATATGTATGATTATATATATATATATATATGTGAAGCTAATGGTTGTTTTGACTCTTATTTCTAGCAATGCTAATTCAGACTAGGACCCACAGTCACTTTAATGGCAACTATACTTACCTTCGGTTGTAAATTGCGAATAGCCACCTTAATTTATATATACATCCCCCCCCATATATATATATATATACAATACATACATATACACACACGCACACACACACACACACACACACACACAC
>NW_026368898.1:0-210 GCF_001194135.2 Octopus bimaculoides | reverse complement strand
GGTGCTTGCAAAAGTGGTAGTCGGTAGGAGAAAGGTCTGGGGAATAAGCTGGGCTGGGAAGAACTTCCTAGCCAAGTTCCCTCAACTTCTGGAAAGTCATTAGTGAAACGTGTGGTCAAGCATTGTCATGAATAATGATTGGCCCTCTTCTGTAGACCATTCTGGGACCGAGAAGTAGCAGTTTTTCGTTCATTTTGGCAATTTCATGGC
>NW_026368897.1:0-348 GCF_001194135.2 Octopus bimaculoides | reverse complement strand
ACATACATACATACATACATACATACATACATACATACATATATACAAACGTACACAAAAATTATTCAGTGAGGTATTCCTTTGCTTTTTTCTATTACGTTTCCTATAAACTATTAGTATACCGGTGTCGTCAAAACTGACAGTCTTTCATTAATGATAGAAAATAGCACATCAGAACAATGACAAAAACTATTGCTAAATGTCAGCAATCAAATAAATAAATCTACATACACAGAATTTAAGCACTGAATTTAAACATTCAGACACCCCCCCACACACACATACATATGCATAGTAAATTCCCACCCCCGAAATAAAAATGAAGAACAAACACAACAAGAAAAAAAA
>NW_026368896.1:0-688 GCF_001194135.2 Octopus bimaculoides | reverse complement strand
AAGTTGAAACAACAACAACAACAGCAATACAGGTATGATAACAACAACAATGATGATAGTGACGTCAGTAAAAGAACAACAATGGAAGTTGGAAGAAGAAGAAGAAGAAGAAGGAGAAGAAGAAGAAGAAGAAGAAGAAGAAGAAGAAGAAGAAGAAGAAGAAGAAGAAGAAGAAGAAGAAGAAGAAGAAGAAGAAGTGGAGAAGAAGAAGAAAGGGGGAAAGGTGAGTGATAAAAAGACAATACGGAAGAATGTTATAACAGATTTATCTGTTGTTGCATGGGAGTGGACACAGGTATAGTAACGGGGGGGGGAATATGTTGTGGTGGCGGTGGTGTTAATAGTGTTGCACGTGGTAGTGTTCTTGCGTCACCCCTATCATTGCCGCCACCACCACCACCACCACCAACTCCAAAAAAAAACTCTCCCATCACTATCACTATCATTACAACCACCGCTAACACCGCCGCCACCTCCACTCCCTATTACAGCCACTGCTACTACTACCACAACTAACACCAGGCGTATATATACACATCAGACTACGACAGTGTGTCTTAAAAGGCGAGCTGCGGCACACTGGTGCCACGCAGACTATGAAACATATAATGGAAGTGTTTCGAAAAACGATATTAACGTTTTTTACGACTTAGAATCTGTTATTTATGACTTTTTTTTTTTTTTTTTT
>NW_026368895.1:0-424 GCF_001194135.2 Octopus bimaculoides | reverse complement strand
GCATTGACCGTTTGGTTCCGTTCAAGCAATTCATAATGGATAATCCCTTCTTAGTTCCACCATACGCACAACATCGTTTAACGCGGATGAAGATCTTTCTTCACGCGCGGTGACGCTTTTTTTTAAAGCGGGGCTAAGCAATTCTTTACGCTGCTTCATATTGATGTACAGGCACCATTTTTCGTTGCCAGTAACGATTCGGTAAAGAAATCGTTGCTTGTGTCCATTAGCTGAGCGGTGACAAGCAAGCAAATCAGCGGACATTGTGGCTCGTTGATTTTTGTTGTTGTCACTTAAAGCATGCGGAACCCATGCTCCATACTTCTGAACCTTTCCCATCAAGTAAAGATGCTTCTCTATAGCAATGTGGGAATATTCCATTTTCTCTGCCAGTTCCCTTGTCGTTTGACGAGAATTTTCGTGC
>NW_026368894.1:0-362 GCF_001194135.2 Octopus bimaculoides | reverse complement strand
TATATATATATATGTATGTATGTATGTATGTATGTATGTATGTATGTAGAGAACCATGCAGCATATACCAACATGCAGACAAAAAAAGGGAGTGGTCTCACATTGTTAAATTAATAATATCAACTTAATAGGGCAGCTTTTTTATTCAAGAACTCTATGTAAATATTTCCACAGTGAGACCATTTGACGACAACAAACGGCAAAACTACAACAGCAATAACAACAACAACAACAGCAATATCAGCAACGAAACCAACAACAACAACAACAACAACAGCAGCAGTTGCTGCAACATATCGCCTCTATCAAAGAAGCGCCGTATTTCTCGCTAATAGGCTGACGCGAGATGTTTACAGTTACGC
>NW_026368893.1:0-811 GCF_001194135.2 Octopus bimaculoides | reverse complement strand
ACACACACACACACACACACACACACACACACACACACACACACGTTCTAGAGGTTTATTATGAAACAAGAAGTAGGCACTAAGTATTAAAATGAAACTTTTATTTTGTCGCGGATTTTTATTACGAAAACTTACTAGAATCTGGTATTAGAAAATTAATGTTTAGTTATTATGTAATTTGAATTCATTACGTGAAGGCGGACGCTAAGCATTTTGTCCGGCGTGCTAACGATTCTGCTAGCACTCCGCCTTATTTTAAGTGTAATATTAATGTGAAACTGCGTTTTAAAAAAAATATGAACTGCGAAAATGTAGTTTATTAGACATTATGTACTTGACAAGGGTTTATGGCAGCATTGGCGGGGATAATTTCTTTTTAAGCTGAAATAATTAGAAAGGTAACTAGATAACTCTACGAAATTTCATTCACTGAAGATGAATAGAAGAGAAAAAAATAGTTTCTGGAAGAAGTGTAAATAATTTCAATGTAACTTTTACAATTATCATACAGAAGTTATACGTGCAAATAACATTTTGAAAGAGATTTCGCATGCTTTTACACATTAAACCGCGAACTGTTCGTACGCTTTACACCCTAAATCGGGAACTGTTGGTACCTGACGTGAAGGAGTATCCTTGGACGCAATTATATAATGTGCATATATAAATATATTCTACAAAGCACACACATTCACACACATGCACACACAGACACACAGACACACAAACACAATCACACTCATGTAAATACATATGTATATACATATAAACAAATATAAATAAATAAATATATATATATATATATATATAT
>NW_026368892.1:0-314 GCF_001194135.2 Octopus bimaculoides | reverse complement strand
AAATGGATGCATGGCGTTCAATGAAATAATAATATAAATAATATATGTTCCTTTTAATGATGTTCTACCCAACTGATCATATGTATATTTGTAACGGCTTTTATGTAAGTCTCCTAATTATATACTCACTAGAAACTATAAAATCATATATGTAATAGTACCTGTAACGTTGCAACTTATAAAATCTCTTCGGTCGGAATACCTCCAACTGCCCTCACTACCCCCATACCTGCTGCCTTCTCTTTTAGGGTTACCTTTATCTCTTCCCTACCTCAAATTTTCATACCCTGTCTCTTTAAATGTAAGTTACATAT
>NW_026368891.1:204-651 GCF_001194135.2 Octopus bimaculoides | reverse complement strand
ATATATATATCGACAACGGCCAAATACTGTAAAAATGTTCTTTGCAATATTACTGATATACAATGAAATGCAGTTTATCTAAAATTTTGAGAAAATGACTGAAGCGTTTTATATAGATTTACAGTTGTGGAAGCGTTGTAACGTGTAGAAAACATACAATGAATGGTCTGTGAGCCATGTAGCATGATTAAAAAATAATACACCCATGTGCGAATATATGATGTAGAGATATATGTATATGTAATTATTTATATATATATAGATATATATAGTTATATATATGTTTATAATATATATGTATTAATATATATGTATATATAGTATATATTTTGTATTTAAGATAGATATATTTCTGTTTAAATAAATATATGGGATTATATGTATGTATATATATATATATATGTATATATGTGTTTGTATATATATAAAGATAGGTATAGATATATA
>NW_026368891.1:0-194 GCF_001194135.2 Octopus bimaculoides | reverse complement strand
TATATAAAGATAGGTATAGATATATATACACATAAATGTGTGCATATATATATATATATATATATATACCTCATGTATATATGTTTGTATATATATACATATGAATATATATGTATATACACACATATTTATACATGTATGCATATATATGTTCATATTCATATATATATATATATATATATATATATATATAT
>NW_026368890.1:1480-1981 GCF_001194135.2 Octopus bimaculoides | reverse complement strand
ATATATATATATATATATATATGTATGCATGTATGTATGTATGTGTGTGTGTGCGTGCCTGTGTGTGTGTATGTCTGTGTGTGTCTTTGTCACTCTCCACCGCTTGACAATCAGTGGTCATACTCGTGCAACTTAGCAGTCAGTTCATCACAAGAGAACGATAGGATAAGAAACAAACTTCAAATAAAATATACTGGCATCGATTTGTTCGACTAATTTATTCAAGATGGTGTCCCAGCATGGCCGCAGGCCAATGACTGAAACAAGCAAATGATAAAAGATATGCTGGATTTGAACTGATAACAGTAATTTAATACTGATTCTTGCCATGGGTACAAACCAAACACTTTTGAGGAGAGTGGGAAAAATCAGTTACTCTTTTACTCTTTTACTTGTTTCAGTCATTTGACTGCGGCCATGCTGCAGCACCGCATTTAGTCGAGCAAATCGACCCCAGGACTTATTCTTTGTAAGCCTAATACTTATTCTATCGGTCTTTTT
>NW_026368890.1:0-438 GCF_001194135.2 Octopus bimaculoides | reverse complement strand
CTGATTTTTTTTTTTTTACTTATTTATTTATCAATTTTTTTTTTATTCCATGAAAATATGTTTATATTTTATAAATATTTGTCTTGTTTTCTAAATAAAAATGTATTATTTCTTTATCAAGAAGGAGGCGAGCTGGAAGCAGTCATACAAAACTCCTGTGCGGCTATTTTTCCAGAATTACTTTCTGAGTTCAAATTCCCGCCGAGATCGACTCTCTCTTTTATACTCCTGAGTTTGGCTTTGTGCCTTTAGTGGAAAGGTGTGTTACCGTATCAAGAATATAGGTGTCCCGTTTGCATATTGACTCCATTGCTGATGTTGTTCTTCTTTCCCGCGTCAGCCAGAGGTAAGCCAAGATGTTTCAGAGGCTATCATGTTTTTAGTTACTCTCTCTTTACTCTTTTACTTGTTTCAGTCATTTGACTGCGGACATGCTGG
>NW_026368889.1:0-272 GCF_001194135.2 Octopus bimaculoides | reverse complement strand
TACATATATGTACATACTTACATATATATATATGTATATACATATGCATACATGGGCACACACACACACATATATATATTTGTGCGTGTGTGTGTGTGTGTGTATTGTGTATGTGTGGGTGTGTACGAAGGCACACGCACACATGTACATGTTTATACGCTTGTGTATAGGTGTATACAAATCAAATTCCCAAGAAGAGGGAAGCGGATGAATAGTGACACACAGGAAGATAAAATGGACAATCATAAAGCACTATAAGTATATATATATAT
>NW_026368888.1:0-782 GCF_001194135.2 Octopus bimaculoides | reverse complement strand
TGTCTTTTATGTGCCACCCGCACAAGCCAGTCCAGGGGCACTGGCAACTGGCTTGTGCGGGTTGTATACAAACAAATGCAAGCGTAGCAGAAAACATCTCTTTCCCGCCTTGCTGTGTCATCACCTGACTGACTATTATTTGAACGGCAATTGTCTCCACTCCTTTCGCCCCAGGACGCAAACCGACCAACCGTAGCCACTAATAAGGTCACGTGGGAGAGTTTTTCTGATGCTCTCTGGAGCCTATCTGTATCTATAAATAGCCTAAATTATCCGCGCCAATTTGTCGCGACCACAGATCCTTACAGATCTGGTCATTGACCACACGCGTAACACAGCCAGCCAGTTCCAGCGATGACATCAACAACCACTTCAACTACATACTACCAGCACCGTCACCAGCGTCAACATGACTTCTCCACGTACACAAGCTACCAAGAAGCAACCACAGTTTCTCTTCTCAACCCTGTTTGTGTGAATCGCCTCACCACGAAATTAACAGCCAGAACTCAACCTGCGAAGAACATCTGTATTAAGAATCCGGCCCGGCATCGAAGCCTCAACTTCACGACAAGCTACTTAGCTCTGCCTTAACCATAACCTCTTATGTACAGACTTTCTAACTACTGTGTACCTAAACAGAACTGGTATATTTCCTTATCCGTGTTACTGACTCTTATCTATACTCTGTATCTCTTACATACACTTACATATATTTGTACACATACACTATTCTGTTTACATGACGGCCTGTCTTATATTGTGTTTTATTATGTCGCATT
>NW_026368887.1:0-1088 GCF_001194135.2 Octopus bimaculoides | reverse complement strand
GCATGGAAAGCGGACGTTAAACGATGATGATGATGATGATGATTGAGATCTTGAAGCCCTGAAAGGTAAAGTGTTTCATATAAGATATGGCTTAAACATGTCTATGGCAATCTCTACTTGAAACATATTCAATACAAAATATGATTTAACACTTAAGCTTCTTCGGATTATTCTGTCAAATGTAATGCTTGTTTTTTCGCGTCACTTTGAATTAATCCTGCATTATCTCATAGCTTTGAAATTTCAGTGATGTTATTGTTTAATTTTATAACGGTGTGTTATAGGGCAAGGTATAAAACAGGTGGAATATTTGGGTGGGGTATGACTGGTTGAAATATTAAAGGGTTAAATACTTTTAATGTGTGTTGGCACTTCGTCGCTTACGACGTCGAGGGTTCCAGTTGATCCGATCAATGGAACAGCCTGCTCGTGAAATTAACGTGCAAGTGGCTGAGCACTCCACAGACACGTGTGCCCTTAACGTAGTTCTCGGGGATATTCAGCGTGACACAGAGTGTGACAAGGCTGACCCTTTGAATTACAGGCACAACAGAAACAGTCAGCATGTGAACTTTTCAGCCCGCCTTAGTACAGTATAAATATTTGATGGTCATAAACAAATTGTTTGTGCTAGTTGTTCATCAAGAAATTATAGAACTGACTTTCTTCAATTTGAGAGACTACCATTAATTAATTAAAATTGTGTGTGTGTGTGCACGTGCGCACGTGTAGCATTGTCAATTGTTGCTACTGAGTATGGCCTAGAAAGATAAGCCAAGCCTAAACATTTTCAGTCTGGTTTGAAGTCATTTGATATCTGATATTTGATGGAAAGAGTGTGCTAATGTGCAGCACAAATATTTGGTTTCTATAAACAAGTCATTTGGGCGGGGCATTCAGTAAGAAATTGCAGAACCATCTTTCTTGGGCCACAAGAGAATATCATCACATTGGCCATCATACAGCTTAATCATCAATCTCTACTCTTCACCCTCCCTCTCTCTCACTTTTTCTCTCTATCTATCTACTGCATGGCACCTTGGGCAAGTGTCTTCTACTATAGCCTCATTCCGACCAAAGCCTTGTGA
>NW_026368885.1:0-260 GCF_001194135.2 Octopus bimaculoides | reverse complement strand
CTATATCTGGCCTATTGGCCTTAATTTCTCTATCCGTGTGTATTGGCATACCCCAAAGTATGGTTGCTTAGTCGTTTTCTGTGACCTTTTCTGGCGTGTGCCCATACCATCTTTTTTCTGTTGTTATTCCATAGTGTTGACATAGCTTCCAGTGTATATAGGTCCCAGCTCTGTCGTGTCTGTGAATATATTCCTTCTTATTCAGCACTAGGCAGCCAGAGATAATATGGTTTATTGTTTCTTGTCCATCGCCACATATT
>NW_026368884.1:0-229 GCF_001194135.2 Octopus bimaculoides | reverse complement strand
ATATTTTCACAGTGAAATGGTAAAAAAAATGAATAAAGACAAAAGTTGTAGATTTACTTTATTCATTGCAGGTTAATGACTTCCCCGAGACAGGTGAGATCTCAATTTATTTTAATAACCTTTTCTAGATTTATCATGTATACCATAATTTCTACTACTGGTAATATTTGGCATGTCAGTTATGTTACCTCGAAGCCCCCTCACCACCCCTTGAAACCAAACGAGTTTT
>NW_026368883.1:0-232 GCF_001194135.2 Octopus bimaculoides | reverse complement strand
TATATATATATATATATATATATATATGTATATAATGTATGTATATATATGTATATAATGTATGTATATATATATATAATGTATGTATGTATATATCTATGTAAATAATGTACATATGTGTATAGTGTATGTATGTATATATATATATATATGTATTTATAAATATATATACACACATGTATATATATACAGAAATATATTTATATACATACCTATGTATACATATATATAT
>NW_026368882.1:0-414 GCF_001194135.2 Octopus bimaculoides | reverse complement strand
CACACACACACACACACACACATATATATTTCCAGTTTTGAATATCTGGCGTTCTTGTTATCTTTCATTTATTTGTTCAAGTCTGAGCTACGAAAGGTCTTTGCATGTTTTTGTTGGCCGTAATCATTCATACCAATATATAATTCCTGATGAGGAGTCTAATCTGTTTTTCATGAAGAGTTTTTCGTCTTTGTCCTTGGAATTAATTAGACTGAAACAATTTGTAGAATGTATATTGTTTCTGTACCAACTAGGATTTGAAGTGAATTAAAGTTCGTCTACACAGGATAAAATCTTTGTAAGAATTTATCAAGTAGTCAGCGTGAAAACCTTATAAAGGAAACATTTATAACTATTCTCTTTAAATATATTTATTATATTAAGGGCATTACTACACCGTAAATGCCTCACGGT
>NW_026368881.1:0-406 GCF_001194135.2 Octopus bimaculoides | reverse complement strand
ACACACACACACACACACACACACACACACTGATCGATGATCCATCGCGAACTCTGGATGGATCAGGACGGGAAAACCTCATCGTGGTCACCAATCTCCCGAATAAATAGAGTAACCAAATTATTCTCAAATCACATTCTGTTCTCTTAGGATTAAGAGAACCTGTTGAATATCTTATTCTCTCTTACTCGGCGATGAGGAAATGATTCTCATGGTCTGAATGCCTTTGATCCTGTGTCTGCTCGA
The DNA here is from genome assembly GCF_001194135.2 of Octopus bimaculoides. Classification (NCBI taxonomy): domain Eukaryota; kingdom Metazoa; phylum Mollusca; class Cephalopoda; order Octopoda; family Octopodidae; genus Octopus; species Octopus bimaculoides. Next base: position 160 of record NW_026368881.1, on the reverse strand, counting down.
CTGGGTTTGAACCGGGACTAAGCAACGACTATATGTCATCCACATGACCATTACATCTACCGCCGTTATCATTACCAACTCCACCACGAACCATCACAACCACTGCCACCATAACCAACGCCGCTATCACCAACGCCACCGTAACCAACGCCTTCACCAG
>NW_026368880.1:0-361 GCF_001194135.2 Octopus bimaculoides | reverse complement strand
ATATGGTTTCTCTCCTGTATGAGTACGTTTATGTACAGTTACAGCACTTCTGTGAGTGAATGATTTACCACAGATATCACAATGATGTGGCTTCTCTCCTGTATGAGTAAGTTTGTGTTTAGTTAAATGCTCCTTTTGGGAAAATGATTTTCCACAAGTATCACAGCAATATGGTTTCTCTCCTGTATGAATACGTTTGTGTTTAGCTAAGTTAACTCTCACGGAGAATGATTTATAACAGATGTCACACTGATATGGTTTCTCACCTGTATGAACAAGTTTGTGAGTAGCTAAGTCACCGTTTCGAGAGAATGATTTACTACAGATATCACAGTGATACGGTTTCTCTCCTGTATGGGTA
>NW_026368878.1:661-813 GCF_001194135.2 Octopus bimaculoides | reverse complement strand
TGGCCTGGGTTGGAAGTTCTTATGTATCAATCAGCCTGCTGCATCATTTATAATTTGTAATCCATGCCTTTTATTATTTTTTTTTTATGTATCCCCCTTCACTTTATGTCTGCTTCGCAATTATCCTCCTCATATATTACCTTATTCGTTAT
>NW_026368878.1:0-505 GCF_001194135.2 Octopus bimaculoides | reverse complement strand
AGGTTAACTTTGTCTTTCATCCTTTCAGGATTGATAAAATATGTACCAGTTGAGCACTGCGGTTGATGTATTTGACTAGGCTCCTACCCCTACTTAAAAAGAGTTTCAGGCCTTGTACCATATAATAGAAAGGATAATTATTATTCTTAGCATCATCATCAGAAGAGGCACTGGATTCCTTTTTTTAGATTTGCTTCTGCTCCATTCCTGACAATAACATCTGTTAATTCTCCCCAGGTCTTCATTTAACTATACTTAATTTTTTTTTTTAGTTTACAAAAAGAAAAAAAAAAAACAAAAACAAAAAAGAAAGAAAAAAATGTTTTTATGCATTTATTTTTCTTCAGAATATGAAAATATAGAGAGTACAAGACAGAAACTGTATCAAGAATTCAGTTTATTATCTGTGAGTTAATTAGTTATTTAGGCAGTCACATTATTAGTCAGTTTGTTAATTTTAGTGAATTTGTTAATTGATAATGATCTTAATAATCTGTGGCTGTAG
>NW_026368877.1:0-216 GCF_001194135.2 Octopus bimaculoides | reverse complement strand
CTTTTCTTCATTCGTTAGTTCGTTCATATCGTTCGTTCGCTCATTCGTACTTACGTACATAAGTACGTACGATCATTCGTTTGTTCGTTCGTTCCTTCGCACGTACGTACGTACTTTGTTCGTTCGTTCGTTCGTTCGTACATACGTACATTTTTTCATTCAATCGTTCGTTCATTCTTTCGTACCGTCATTCGTTCCTACGTACGTGCGTACGTT
>NW_026368876.1:0-218 GCF_001194135.2 Octopus bimaculoides | reverse complement strand
ATATAAAATCACAAATGACAGAGAAATAGTTTGATGAAATTTTATTGAACAGTAAGAAAATTCTAATTTCACAGGATCCTTCCAGGATCTTCCATATGTATATCACTGCATATCTTTCTCATTTTCTCTCCGGGGAGTAGAACTTGAGTTTTTTGTAGCCTCTCCCAGTAGTTCGTCTGTTCCACTGAGTCAATCTTCTTTGTGTAGTGGTGCCAGGT
>NW_026368875.1:0-423 GCF_001194135.2 Octopus bimaculoides | reverse complement strand
TAATAATAATAATAATAATAATAATAAATGCCCAGATGCAGTACCAGACACTGGCTCTCATGGCTTCTGATCTTAATTGACTGGGAGTGTTATCATGTACATTGTTTCGTCTTGGTATAAAAGATGGGCTACAGCAAATATTCTGCTCAGTACCACAGATTTGCTTGTCAGTTGTTTGAGCTTAACCAGTTGAGCATGTCCCTCAGTGGCTGATGATATGTGCATCTCTGATCATGAGCAGAAGTAGTTGGGGAGCATCATAGACATGTCTTGAAACATAAGTTACTTTTTCATACATTTTTTTTGTTTTCGTTCATGTTTGTAAGTTGTACATTTGTTGTTGCTGTTGTAGTTATTACTGTAATTAAGTGATTATTGTTTATATATATATATACATATATATATATATATATATATATATAT
>NW_026368874.1:0-237 GCF_001194135.2 Octopus bimaculoides | reverse complement strand
ATTTTCTACAGGGAGCATACCCTTGCTTACCCCCAACCTCAGTTTCTAGATATGAGTAGTCCCAAGACCAAGGCCTCTACCACGATTTTTAAGAAATAGAAATGTGGTGGAAACTAGCTCAGGAAGGCAGGGACACTACTTTCTGGGACCCCTTTTGGAACACCCTTACGTACATATATATATATACATATGTGTATATATATTTATGTGTGTATATATATATATATATATATATAT
>NW_026368873.1:0-282 GCF_001194135.2 Octopus bimaculoides | reverse complement strand
TCTCTCTCTCTCTCTCTCTCTCTCTCTCTCTCTCTCTCTCCAAATATATGTATACGCGCGCGCGCGTGCGTGCGTGCGTGTGATTAGACATGTGTGTACGTGTAAACGTGTATAGGCATACACACGCACACACACGCATATATATACACACATATATACACACTGACACATATATATACACTGACACACACATATATATACACACACACATATACACACACACATATACATGCACATATATAGACACACACACATACATAGACACACACACATACACACACG
>NW_026368872.1:0-482 GCF_001194135.2 Octopus bimaculoides | reverse complement strand
TATATATATGTGTATGTATGTATGTATGTGTGTATATGTATATATATACTTATATATATATATATGCATATATATATATATATTCATATATACATATATGTATATGTATATGTGCGTCTATGTGCGTGTGCGTGTGTGTGTATATATATATATGTATGTATATATATATATGTGCATATATATATATATATATATATATATTCACATATACATATGTTTATATGTGTGTATGTGTGTGTGCGCGCGCGCGTTTGTGCATAATGTTGAGGTCATAGGAATGTTTAAACTTTCGAGAGAACTTGTAGGGATTCCTTTTCAGAATTGTTTTGTGAAGTGCATATAAGCTATAAATAAAAGCATGCAAATACTGGGTTCAAAAATCCTCTTTGATAGATTACGCCCAATATTTACACGCCATGATATATATATATGCATTATTATGATTGACCGTTGACTGAACACTATTAAATTTTTTTTCTCCG
>NW_026368871.1:0-1965 GCF_001194135.2 Octopus bimaculoides | reverse complement strand
ATATATATCTGTAAAAATATGACACTTATTCAGTAGCCATGATAAAACTCTGAGTGTGTGTGTGTGCTTGTGTCTGTGTTTCTCCCCCCACCTCCATTGCTTGACAACCGATGCTGGTGTGTTTGTGTCCCTGTAACTTAGCTGTTCAGCAGGAGAACTGATAGAATAAGCACCAATCTTACAGAGAATAAGTTCAGGGGTTGATTTCTCCAACTAAAGGGCGGTGCTCCAGCATGGCCACTCTCAAATGACTGAAATAAGTATAAGAATAAAAGATTACCGGAAGAATAAAAGATTACTGCTAAACCAAGAAGGTTCTTTGAATATTTATGATGTATTTTAAGGCTAAATAGTAATTCTGCTTACATTTGTGTAACTGAGATATTTTGGTTGGATTATATAGTTATTGGTTTTACACTTCTTTCTACATTCTGTAACTGTCACAATATAGAAACATTTCTCATGGCGCCAGCACACAATTTACAGATGCTTACATTTTTTTCTATTTTCTGTGAATTTTTCATGGGTCCAGCTAGTTATTATTATTGTTGTTGCTGTTGTCATTTTCGTTGTTGTTGTTATCATCATTATTATTATTATTGATATTAAATACTCCAGGAAACCTATATGGTTAAAGTTAATATATTTGGAATAATCCAATGGAATATATCTCTGAATCTGTATCATATAAGAATTATTATTGGATTTATATACTAACCATTGAATAACCTATTTTAAATAACTAACTGTGTGCAAACTGGTAAACGTTTGGAGAAATCTTTTACTAATTACCTATATATATATATATATATAACATCATCGTCATCATCGTTGTTTAACGTCCGCTTTCCATGCTAGCATGGGTTGGACGATTTGACTGAGGACTGGTGAAACCGGATGGGAACACCAGGCTCCAATCTGATTTGGCAGAGTTTCTACAGCTGGATGCCCTTCCTAACGCCAACCACTCAGATATATATATATATATATATATATATATATATATATATTCAGTTGCTTTATATGAGTGGAATGTTCTTTTCATTTCTCTATCTCTGTTTTAGAATAAGCAATATATGTTGAGTAACAGATCAGCTGAAGATGCTTAGTTTATTGTAAGTCGTCCTTTTTATATCTGAGGACTTTGAGTGACTGCTTGAGCCGTGAGCATTTCATTTTCTTCCGTGGTAACACTGACCAGTTGACCACATTTCTCTGCAAAGCAGATGGACTCCATGTGCTAAAATTTGCCATGTATTCTGTAAACTGTTAATTTTGATGGAATTGGTCCTTGAAATTCCTCAGTCCATTTCTGTCTAATTATTTCTGCATTCTTTGTTTTCAAATACTCTTTGATTAACCACTTTTATAAATTTTTGGTCAAATCTTTAACCATATAATAAATATCTGAAATTAGGAATAATTATGTTATAGAAGAAATTAGTTAAAAAGAATCATAGAAGTCTTATCCTAAAAAAGAAATAGAGAAATGAAAACAACATTTCACTTTTATTAAGAAACTGTATATTTACTTTGCCCACCCATGTATTCATACATCTATATATATATATATATACACATTTTGCTTAGGTACTGTAAGACTAATAATCTGGTGTAGAACTCAATATATATATGCCTCAGCATGAAGTATTAGTTCAGTACAGATAAGTAATAAGAAAAGGAGATGACAAAATAATAAACAATTATCTTATGAACTTCATTACCTTAGAGTTGTTTCTGCTACATGATGCAATTGTACTTCTTATTTGAGGCTTCAAAGAAGTTATAAAGTGTTATTCAGGCACTCAACTATGAGTCCACTGCGTCTCGTAGCAGAAACAACAGTAAGCTAATGAAGTTCATAGCATAACAGTTTATGTCATCTCATTTTCTTATATATACATATAAATGTGTGTATCTATCTATCTATCCATCTATCTATATCTATCTATCTATCTATCTATC
>NW_026368870.1:1920-2434 GCF_001194135.2 Octopus bimaculoides | reverse complement strand
TATATATATATATATATATATATATATATATATATATAATCTATACGTATATATAATATATATACGTAATATATATTATACAGAGTGAGAGAGAGGTGCGGAGTAAAGAGGTAGTTGCGTACTATACACACGTACGCGTGTGCATATATTAATAGATAGCGCAGAATACAGCACTTTTGAAGAATTGAAAATGTAATATCGCCTTTATTGATAAAGGCAGATCTCGGTGCATGTGTCCGAATAGCTCTGAATCATATCGAGTGCGCCTACTGCGGATCAACCCCAACACATACCACATATTGGAGTGAGGCTTGATGATTGGTGTTGGTGCGTTTACGTCCCCGTAACTTAATGGTTCGGTTAAAGAGACCGATGGAATAAGTACCAAGTTTTTAAAAAAAAGCGTGGATTCATTCGACTAAAATGTGAAGGCGGTGCCCCAGCATGGCCGCAGTCAAATGACTGAAACAAGTCAAAAGAGATATATATATATAGATATATATATATATATATA
>NW_026368870.1:0-441 GCF_001194135.2 Octopus bimaculoides | reverse complement strand
CACCGATACATACAGGTGGATGTCGGTACGCACATACCTGTACGTATATATGCATATACTCATTTACTATTTGTGTTTACATGACTGAACGCAGCGTCTCCAATTCGTAAGTAGTTTTTCGTAAACTTATATTTTCCGACGCTACTCTATCTCTTTCTCTTCCTCTATCATTTTCCCCCGCTCGTTCTTCCTCTTTACTACTACGTATCTCGCTTTACCCCTTTCGTTCTTCCTCTGTTACTTCTACGTATCTTTCCCCTCCCCCCGTACTTCCTCTCTTTCTCTTTTCCTCTCGTTGCTCACCTATTCTTCTACTTCCTCCCTTTGTTTCTCCCTCTACCACTCTCTCTCTTCGCCTTACACCGGCATGGTCACGTGCTTCTGGTCAATGATCCTTTTCTTCCTTGGCTATCGCCGAGCAAACACGCGTAACTACTTCGT
>NW_026368869.1:0-230 GCF_001194135.2 Octopus bimaculoides | reverse complement strand
TACTTGGGGGAAATTTGGGGGAGGGGTAACATTCTTGATCATTCTCAGGGAACCCACAACATCAATGAGGCTTTTGGTTTTTAATTGCCACGTTCTAAATATTTCAATCTCGAGGTCCTTGTGTTTCGATAGTTTTTCAAATTTTTTTACTGGAATGTTTCTCTTAGTTGGCGACGTCAATATCAATTTTTGTCTTATGCTTTTGATGGTGATGTTGATGATGCCTGGTT
>NW_026368868.1:0-421 GCF_001194135.2 Octopus bimaculoides | reverse complement strand
GCAGTTCATATCTGCATTTGCGAAAATCTGTCCATTTTTTGTTCTAATGGCTCTACCCGTATGCATGTATTGACACGTTCCACATCTGTTATCATTATACATGGATACTGTGAATGTGTTATTCCGTTTGTTCATGTTGAATTTTGCCTTTGTTAATAGTTTCTTTACGTTATGTGGTGCTTTTGCTTAAGATAAGTGTTTGATTAGTTATTATGCTTTTTTAATTTTTCACTTTGTTTTATGATTAGCGAATTTGTTTTGATGATGTTAAAGATGTTTTGGTGATGCGGATTGTGTGTATTGCGTTCCTTTGATGGGTTCGTCTTTTTCGTATTACTCTAAGTTGTTCTATAGGTATCTTGTTTGCTCGTTGTATGCTATTTTCTATAAGTAGAAGAGGGTAATTTTGCTTGAGCAGAAA
>NW_026368867.1:0-295 GCF_001194135.2 Octopus bimaculoides | reverse complement strand
ATAGTTATGATTAGTATCGTAAAATACATCAAATTAGCTTTAGAATACACATTAATCATCACAATATTATACTAAATTGGAACATATAACCACCTTTACTTTAAGTATTCAACAATAATATGAGCAGTCTTTTACAATGTTTCACAACATTATTTAAGTAATATATAACTTTCGTATTTGGTATAGTTATCATTCTGCGTATATCTGAGAGTTTTAAGTTTTTTAGTATTATTAATCTTCAATAAACTTTTTATTTTAGGTAGATTTTCATTATTATTTTAGTTTAGTAATTATA
>NW_026368866.1:0-241 GCF_001194135.2 Octopus bimaculoides | reverse complement strand
AGTTGCCAGGGGATGATTTTAAACGGTCCCACAGAGTTAATGAACTGCATAAGTAGGCGATGACAGCATTTCAGCTCAGAAATCTAAGAATGCAACAAATACTGCAAAATGTGCGTCACAGGTGAATGCTCTTCCAGGAACCAACTACTCTGTGTTGTTGCGTTTCGACGCTGAGAGAATCGCACTCACATTTGACCACAACTCAAAATCAGTAGAAACGTATTTAAGACTGAGTTAACAC
>NW_026368865.1:0-229 GCF_001194135.2 Octopus bimaculoides | reverse complement strand
TGGGTGTGTCATTTATAGAGAGATAGGTTAACAGACTAGATGGTGGTGGAGAGATTTCAAGTTATGTGTGTAATGTGTGGCTGATGTGTTTTAGTCCTTTAGTTATTGAACCATGGCCATGCTTGAGCATTGCCTTTTTAAGTCTGTTACATATCTTAACTATTTGTGGATTAGCTAGGTTAGGAAATGAAGTTGATATTTTAATTAAACAGTAAGTACTAACACATTT
>NW_026368864.1:0-364 GCF_001194135.2 Octopus bimaculoides | reverse complement strand
TAAGTATTTTTATAGAAATTCATTTGTTATATATTGTTAGCTGATATTCTGATAAACGATATGTTAATAGTATAATGTTTAATTTTAGTTTAAAATAAAGCTTCAATAAGTATAATATCATTTAATATTTTTCTTTTATTTATTAGTAAAATAAGTACTTTTACTTTTTGATATAATAAGTATTTTTTTATAATTTCATTTGTTATTTATTGTTGGTTGATATATATACATTCATTTTATTATTATTATTATTATTGTTTGACCCGACGATTAGCCATATTTTTGAATAGACTTGATTTTTGATCGATTTATTATAATCGATTTTATTTTATTTTATTTTCTATTTGAAAATTTGGTTATGAAA
>NW_026368863.1:0-343 GCF_001194135.2 Octopus bimaculoides | reverse complement strand
TATGTATGTGTGTGTGTGTATGTATGTATGTATGTGTGTATGTATGTATGAATGTACGCATGTATGTGTGTATATATGTGTGCGTATGTGTATGTAGGCCTGCATGTATGCATACACGTATGTACGTACATGTGAGAGTATGATTGTGTGTGTATAAGTTGATAGCAAAGCTTTTAATGCAAATGATACGGTCAGGCATTGTAAATACTAATTTGAACCAGAAGGTTCTGGTGTTTATAATGTCTACCATCAGACTGGTAGCACCAGTTCTATAGATTAAATATAAACAATATATGTGCACACACACACATGCACACACACACACACACACACACACACACAC
>NW_026368862.1:1204-1646 GCF_001194135.2 Octopus bimaculoides | reverse complement strand
TTCAGGATCAATAAAATAGGTACCAGCTGAGTATTAGGGTCGATGTAATCGACTTAGCCCACACCACCGAAATTGCTGGCCTTGTGCCAAAATTTGAAATTAGTTTTACACTTGTTCGTTGTTATTAGTAAACAGACTAAAAGAGTTCCTTGCCCTTAGTTGCTGTTAAATGTCACCTGGAATAATCTCCCTTCCAACTGGCATTCTATGATAAACAATTTTTCACACGGCTCAAATTACAAAATATAGAAAAGGATGAAAAGATAATTCTTGCTATCTAAATTAACAAATGGACCTACTTCAAAATAAGGGAGACTCCTAGATAAATAAATACTGAATCTTTTTTACAAAACCACTAAATGAAATGAAGTGGTACAATAGAGTTAAGCTATGATGTGTGTATGTAATAATATTCGTGTGTGTGTGTGTGCTTTATAAATAC
>NW_026368862.1:724-1194 GCF_001194135.2 Octopus bimaculoides | reverse complement strand
ATGTGTGTATGTAATAATATTCGTGTGTGTGTGTGTGCTTTATAAATACATCTTGGTTTGAGAGTGAATTTGGCTGGTGGAAAGGTGGAAATTGTGCAGGAACTTGATATGTGTGTGTCTCTGTATACACACATGACATTGTAAATCTTTGTGCTTCTTTTTAGCATTTATCACTTGACAGCTGGTATTAGTATGTTTACATCTCTGTAACCTTGCAGTTCAACAAAAAGACATTGACAGAATAATCACCAGACTTTAAAATAAGTACTGGGAGAGATCTGATCAACTAAACCCTTTGGTGTGTTAGTATTATCACAGTCCAATGACTAAAACACGTAAAAGAAAAGAAAAAAATATCCTTTTGGAGTTGATAAAATACCAGCTGAGTTCTGGGGTTGATGCAATCGACTAACCTATGACAAGCCTTGTTCCTAAAGTCCAAATTATTATTATCATCATCATCATCATCA
>NW_026368862.1:0-691 GCF_001194135.2 Octopus bimaculoides | reverse complement strand
TTATTATAAAAGTGGCGAACTAGCAGAATTGTAAGCACATTGGCTAAAATGTTTTGTGGCATTTCATGTATTTATGTTCTATATTGTATTTGATTATGTATTATGTAATATATATATAAGTAAAATATAAGACACATCAGTAAAATGGTATGATTTAAACCTATTAAGCCTTTCCTTTTCTTGTCGAGTCTCTTCTCTTCTTTTCTTTTCTTTTATGTATGTGTTTTTCTTCACTCTTATGAAGCTCAACGTTCCAGATCGGATTTATTACCAAATATGATGAATTTTATTTTTAGAATATCAATACCATATAGTATTTAATCTTTTATGTATCTTGATTAAATATCCATTATTGGTCTCTATATGATTATAAGAATTTTTTTTTTTAAATCTTAATTCTTACAATATTGTCATAGATTCAATAGCATTGACTAATAAGTTTAGATCCCTCTATAAATACTCACATATATATTATTTTGCTAGTTTTTAATGTGTAATTAAGTTTGAATTCATATGATTACTATTTGAGGATATCTTAAATTCATGTATTTTGTAATATTGCAATTTGAAATATCCTTTATCTAGATTACATATCCTTTATGATGCTCTTGAAGTTGTTTTTATAAAAAATGTTTTTGATAAATCATAATCAATTTAACATTGTGCTGGGTTTTTTAAAAGAAACTGAGTC
>NW_026368861.1:0-285 GCF_001194135.2 Octopus bimaculoides | reverse complement strand
GTACATTTAAACACATAAGAGATGTCCATAATAGGACATCTAACCCGCTAAAAGGAACAGTCAAACTCCAAACCACAAATAGGAATAACTTCGGAAGGGAATGAAAAATAAAAACATTTACCATCTATTAAATGTACACTTTATGTATTTATATGAACAATATATATTCTATTGACTAGTTTTTCTTTTCGTTAGACCACTGGTTGCAAAAAGAATTTCTAAATTTTTTTTGCTACCCTGGAATTTATTATTATTATTATTATTATTATTATTATTATTATTATT
>NW_026368860.1:0-388 GCF_001194135.2 Octopus bimaculoides | reverse complement strand
TATATATATATAAAGATGTGCATGTGTTCTAATGTATACACATCTTGTGTGCTTTCTGAATTGTTTAGAAGGTCTAATTTACTATGGTTCTAAGCATACAAGTATTAAATTAAAGACTTAAATTATGTTGATATATGTGTATGTGTGAACTATTATGCACACACACATAACTGTATGCATGTGTGCCATTATTCATATATATAATCATACGTGCATGTATACCTACACACCCATATAAGTTGTGATGTCCAAAATAGCATTAATTTCACTAACCTTTAGTGATTCCTTTAATGTGTTCAAAGATATTTCTTCACTCAACTACAGTGGCAAATTTATCAGTTTTGTTGATTTTCACACATGTAAACACTCACTCCAACACATGCATATA
>NW_026368859.1:0-773 GCF_001194135.2 Octopus bimaculoides | reverse complement strand
TTGCCAAGTAGTTCAGTATGAAATAAACCTTTATCGGTAAGACCATTTATGTGTCATCTTAATTCTCAGTTGTTAGATCTATTGTAAACTGCTAGGACGACAGAAAGCTTCATTGTTATACATATATACTAGTTATACATATATACTAGTCATACACATATACTAGTGGAGAGATTAAAAAAACTCAGTGTTAAACAAAAAAAAAAAAAAGACGCATTGTCCTTTCTCCATTGCAAACGTGAACTAGTCAAGTTTTAACGGGATTGGACTGCTCTAAATGCATTTAATGGACAGTTATCTGAGAACTTAGAGTGAACGTATGAAATAATGTTTTGTCTCTTTCTCGGGAGGGGTCTGATTCTTGTCTACTTCTTATCGTTGTATTTATTTTCCTAACACAAGTATTTTTTCGAGTGACCGAGTTTTATTCTTATTTCTGTAAAGTGGAATTATTCTCCTAGTACCAACTACAACCAAGATATCGAGCAGAATTATTTGTTTCTCTAGTTATTTATTCGATTCTATCAGTCTAGTATCTACTAAGTTTCAAAACTAAGAGATAAGGTGGAGATGGTCAAACAGGCGACAGTTCGCTAGTATATTCTTAGAAGTGGCATTAATAGGAAGAACAGAAATACTCTTTAGTTCTTTTACTTGTTTCAATCATCAAATTGCGGGCATGCTGGGGCTCCGCCTCCTTAAAGAATTTTTAGTCGAATAAATCAACCCTGTGACTTGCTTTTTGTTAAGGCTGGTATTCTATGGGTCCCTTT
>NW_026368858.1:0-283 GCF_001194135.2 Octopus bimaculoides | reverse complement strand
TGCATTACCTCTGGATATCCTTGTTGCTTATTTTGATATACATATATATAATTGAACGCCACGCATCCATTTCCAAGTAAATTTATCTTAATAATTTTGAAGTGACTCTAACCTATACTGTTCTTTCTGTTCTTTCGTTTTTTCTCTCTCCCTTTCTCTAATTCTTTGTTCTCCCTTCACCGTTTTCTATCTGTCTGTCTCTCTCTCTCTCCCTCTTTCTCCTTTACGCTCTTTCGTTGCTCACGCGTGACCATCGTCCATCTTTCTTTTCCTCACGTGATCA
>NW_026368857.1:0-242 GCF_001194135.2 Octopus bimaculoides | reverse complement strand
TAGGTGTGTAAATATATATGTATATAGGTATACATATAAGTACATATACATACATACACACACACATATATATACATATGTATATATGTGTGTATATATATACACACTTGTATATATGTGTGCATATATATGTATATGTAAGTGTTTATATATATGTATACAGGTATATATATATATATATGCATACACATAGGTATATATATCTATATCTATCTATCTATCTATCTATCTATCTATCTATC
>NW_026368855.1:0-287 GCF_001194135.2 Octopus bimaculoides | reverse complement strand
GTATGTATGTATGTATGTATGTGTGCGTGCGTGTGCGTGTGTTTGTGTGTATATACATGTATATGTATATGTATGTACATGCATAGATTATTATTATTATTATTATCATTTATATTTTATAGTAGTATTATTATATAGTATACATTATATATTCATATAGACATACATGCATACATACAGGCATACATTCATGCATACATGCATACATACGTACATACATACATATACATACATTTATGTATATATATATACATATATATATATGTATATGTATGTATATATATATA
>NW_026368854.1:0-1718 GCF_001194135.2 Octopus bimaculoides | reverse complement strand
CTTCGCCTCAGACCTACTGCGTGCACCTTGGCCAATCGTCTTCTATAACCTTGGGTCGACCAAAGCCTTGTACGTAGATTTGGTTGAAAGAAACTGAATGAAGCTTGTTATATATATAGAGCACGTGACGATTAGAAAGTCGATCAGGTTCTCGGGGGAAGAAGTAGGAGGGGACGGCATATGAAAGTGCATAGTTCTATATGCGGGTGTGTAAACGCACTCATATGGTTTTGCGTGCATGTTTGTATTGATGCAAGCGTGCGCATCTGTACATGGGCGCGCACGCGCACGTCTGCACACACGCGCACACACACACACACATACGCACAAACACATACACTTGGACGAACATGCACACGTGCGCAGACACACACGCGCATACGTGCACATGTACACATATACACTTATACACATACACATGCGTATTCATTTATATGTACATATGTATATTCACATGCATGTACGCATGCATACCAGTGTGCGCACACAAACGCATGGGCGTGCAGATGTGCATTCGCGCGCGCCCATCCGTGAGTATACACGCGTAAAATAAGCGTCGGGGATTGATAAACGTTGGGAATTAGTAACCGATGGGGATTGGTATGCATTAGGGTTTGGAAAACGTTGGCGATTGGTATTTGGCTGTCCTACTGATGGGCTTGGCTGGTTGGTTGGCTGGTTGGTTGGTTGGTTGGTTGGTTGGTTGGTTGGTTAGTTGGTTGGTTGGTTGGTTGGTTGGTTGGTTGGTTGGTTGGTTGGTCGGTCGGTTCGTTGGTTGCTAGCGGTGACCCTAGTGCAGGCGGTGCAGAGTAGCAACTGGCGCTAAGGTGGTATATCCGGATTGTCGGCAGTCAGGAGTCTGAAATTTACTAGAAGGGCTTACTTTTGGTGACATCAATACGCTAAATAGTATTTTTTGTTGATAGATACTACGGGTTGTTGGAGGATATGCAGTTTTTTGCAGAAGCAGAGCTGGCAGTTAAGGGCGCCGGGTGAATATGGTGGAGCTCTGTCGACAATAGTCCACTTGATGCTGGATATTTCATCTCGAGATTACGGAGTCTCCAGAGAAATCGAGACAGGGAAGTAGAGTTCTCTCTGTCCCTGGATCTGAACGAGTGCATATGCTGGGAGTATCTTCCCTTGAAGTCATTAGCTGTCATACCCGTATAGTGCATAGTGCATAGCTGTCATACCCGTATAGTGCATCGGATGGTGTAAGGGTGGCTCTGTATACTACGGCTTTTGAGAAGCAAGATTCTTCTAGAGGGAACATGGAGTTTCGAAGTCGCAGGCTTGGGTTGGGTTTGTGTGGGTGCATTGTTATATCTGTTCATGCTGCGATATTAGATGTGATGTTGTCTAGCTCACCTTGACATTATGGGGGTTGAAGAGTTTGTAATACTTATGGCCACTGGGGAAGTGTTTCTTGATTAGCGACAGGAAGCCCCTAGCTCCGTTCGTGGAAACTTCTAGGTTGAAACGGGGGTTATACCATATAGTTTTGCTTCTCCTAATCCATTTGGGGTGAGAGGGGGTGTTTGAGGATTGTCCACATACGTGAGCTTCTCAGTAAACCTGCTCCTAGCCAAAGCATCATTGTAGTGAGGGGCGGCCCTATTAAAGATCTCTTTATTGGCCGAGAGTCGTTTACAATTACCAGGAGCTCGGTTTCTAATTACAGCGGGGCGGGGGTAGTTTGAACTCTTGTGATTGTA
>NW_026368853.1:0-217 GCF_001194135.2 Octopus bimaculoides | reverse complement strand
AAATGTATGGGGATCATCTTAAACGTAAGACATTATGACCGAGTATGAGATATATGTATATATTAGGCGCAAGAGTGGTTGTGTAGTAAGTATCTTGCTTACCAACCATATGGTTCCGGGTTCAGTCCCACTGCGAGGTACCTTGAAGAAGCGTCTACTACTATATTTATAGTGTGTGTATATATATATATATATATGTGTGTGTGTGTGTGTGTGT
>NW_026368852.1:0-421 GCF_001194135.2 Octopus bimaculoides | reverse complement strand
AGAAGAGTAGAGGTGAGAGTGGAACATTCATGTAGATGGCCTAGGTCAAACTATAGTATTGGCTGTTATTGTGTGTGTGTGTGTGTGTGTGTGACTGAGAGAGAGAAAGAGCGTGTGTGTATGTATGTATGTATGTATGTGTGTGTGTATATATGTGTGTGTGTATGTCTATGTATGTATGTATGTATGTGTGTGTGTATGTCTATGTATGTATGTATGTATGTATGTATGTATGTATGTAGGTATGTATGTGCATATATGCTCTCATTCTCTTTATCTTTCTCGTTGTCACCTGTGTCTCCGTTTGGATTGCGTGCCTGCCCGTCTCTTACGTGTATATATGTATATGTATGTTACTCTTATATATCTCTCTATTTATCTCCCTCTTTCTTCCCTTCTCCGTATATATATATATATATAT
>NW_026368851.1:0-301 GCF_001194135.2 Octopus bimaculoides | reverse complement strand
ATATATATATATATATATATATATATACACAAACATATAATGCACGCACACATATATATATACATACATACACACACACCTGAATATACGACAAGATACTATAACAATATGGCATCCAGCTGACACATGGATATTCAAAGATTGATGTGTATTTTGTGTTGTGTCTTCGAGAATATTGATACGAAATGTCAGTATCTTGATATTAATTCAGTTTGATAGACTTTGGACTAAAGTAGAAATATATAGCTATATACACACACACACATGCACATACATACATACATACATACATACATACATA
>NW_026368850.1:0-385 GCF_001194135.2 Octopus bimaculoides | reverse complement strand
AGTAGTAGTAGTAGTAGTAGTAGTAAGAAGATGAAGACAGTGATCAGGCCGAATCATCAGGATGCCGGACAAAATACTTCGGAGCATTTCATTCATTTTTATGTTCTCAGTGCAAATTCCATTGAGGTCGACTTTGCGTTTCATGCGTTTGTTTTCGATATAATTATTACGGCGCTCCGTCGGTTACGACGAGGAGGGTTCCAGTTGATCCAATCAGCGGAACAGCTTGCTCGTGAAAGTAACGTGCAAGTGGCTGAGTACTCCACAGACACGTGTACCTTTAACGTAGTTCTCGTGGAGATTCAGCGTGACAAAGAGTGTGACAAGGCTTGCCCTTGAAATACAGGTACAACAGAAGCAGGAAGAAAGAGTGAGAGAAAGTTGT
>NW_026368848.1:0-399 GCF_001194135.2 Octopus bimaculoides | reverse complement strand
TCGTCGTCGTCGTCGTCGTTGTTGTTGTTGTTGATGTCATTGTTATTGAACTTCTTGATTGGCTCTGATCGGGTAAACCGACGATCAAAGACTTTTCAGCCATCAGCATCTCGTCTCTTCCGATTTAAATGGACTCAGGTCAACATTAGGTGCAGCTTATTACAAGACCGAGGCACCACATTGCGCCACCGACGTTTCTTTGTTTTTCTTCGACGAAGTTAAAGGTGGGGGGTGCTTATGTTTTATTTTTTTATCTTATTTCTTTACTTTTGTTTGGTTGTTTTTACATCATCTTCCCCCCTCTACCCTCTTTGAGAGGTCATTGGTGGTTTCTGGTCAGGGACTGGTCGCCAGTGTGTGTGTTTAACTGGGACTGAAAGTTTCGCCTGACGGCTCATT
>NW_026368847.1:0-293 GCF_001194135.2 Octopus bimaculoides | reverse complement strand
ATGCATGTTTATATGTATGTATCTATGTATGTATCTACGTATGTATGTATGTTTGTATGTAAAGGTATGCATGTATTTATAAATGTATATATGTATGTATATATGTACGTATGTATGTATAGGTATGTATGCATGTATATATGTATGTATATATGTGTGTATAAGTATGTATCTATGTATAGGTATGTATGTATGTATGTACAGGAATGTATGTAAATACATATGTACATATGTGTGTATCTACATGTATGCGTGATTGTATGTAAGTATGTATAGATAGATATAGGTGTATG
>NW_026368846.1:300-702 GCF_001194135.2 Octopus bimaculoides | reverse complement strand
CATAAATTCAACATCATCGACTTAATACATACCTGGAACTTATTTTCATCAATCCTGAAAGAATTAAAAGTAAAGTCAACCCCAGCAGACTTTGCATTCTCATCATTGAAGGATGGAACTAAATTCTATTCGGTATTTAATTCAATACCCTAGCATTTCTGTATAATATTAAATATATACAGGTTAGTATTATGGTAGATAGGTGATAGATAGGTATGTTGTTATCAGTTTGTAACATCTTAGATTTCTCATAAGCTTAATGCCATGCTCAGTATATCACACGAACAAATCACTTACTAGCTACAAACTTGCATCTTTAAATTTTTACGTTTTATTTTATGATGTTTTTAACACTTATGTTTGATATAGCAACATCATACATACATACATACATACATACAT
>NW_026368846.1:0-202 GCF_001194135.2 Octopus bimaculoides | reverse complement strand
TACATACATATGTATGTATGTATTTCACTTAGAAGTATTACATTTATCAGAAATTTCTTGCATCAGATGTTTTGATGTTTGGTTTGTATCTGAGTTGTTTTGTTTAATTCATCTAATGTGTGTCTGAAACTCTGTTTTGGAGGTGGCTTATTTTCCAAGACATCTGTTCCCATTACCGTCAATGCACTTGTTCTCAAATAGT
>NW_026368845.1:0-405 GCF_001194135.2 Octopus bimaculoides | reverse complement strand
ATGATGATGATGGAAACTTCCTTATACATGAGGGTCTCTAAAACCACTCGAGGAACCACGCCGTCAAAAATCTCCCTGAACACCAGAGGTAAGCGATTTGGCTGGCAGGTTGATCGGTCCCGTACAGGACAGCAGCTGTCTGATAGAACTCCACTAATCGACAAAGCCCGGACACAAAACTTGTACGTGCAAATCAGTTTCGTTGCACTGGGTCCATCTTGGACAGGCTCATCTGATGTTACTCCCTTGCCTGTGAAGCTTGTCCCGAGTCGGTAGAATCCTTCAGCAGTTCTTATTTTATCTTTTATTTTTTTTTTACTTTTTACTTGTTTCAAGTCATTAGACTACGGTCATGCTGGGGCACCGCCTAGAAGGCTTTGCAGTCGAATGAATCGACCCACTGTA
>NW_026368844.1:4671-5094 GCF_001194135.2 Octopus bimaculoides | reverse complement strand
CCGCAGTCAAATGACTGAAACAAGTAAAAGAGTAAAAGAGTATATATACGTGTGTGTGTGTGTGTGTGTGTACATGTTTGTTTGTTCGTGTACGTAGGTGCGTGCCTTCGCTAAGTAGGTTTAGGTAGTTACAAGTCCTTTCCGCTTTTACGCTTAGTAAACGGTCAATAAGGTCGTTTTCACACGATTACCATCTTTCACACACACACACACACACACACACACACCAATTCACCACTACCACCTCCATCGTAAACCATTATCACCTCTTTCTCTTCCTTTTCCATCGCCATCCTCCGTCGCCATCTCCGTTAGGGTGGTTCCTTGTCACGTGACAGGTCACACTCACTTTGACCTGTCATGGAGTCTCTCTCTCTCTCTCTCTCTCTCTCTCTATATATATATATATATATATGTTAATTC
>NW_026368844.1:875-2316 GCF_001194135.2 Octopus bimaculoides | reverse complement strand
AAAGAGAAAGTCTACTCAACAAAGCCCCGTGACATTGCTGAAATTAAGGAACAAATGTGAGCTGCCAGATAACTTTGTGCAGAACCATTTCAAAACCGTAATCTTTTGCTTTTTTCTTAATCGGGAGAACATAATCTATATAAAGATTTCAGCTTTCAAATGACATATGAAATAGAAAAATTGAATAAATATCAACAAAGTTACAAGCAAAAGAAACTATATAGTTACTTATGGCGGACCCTGTGTGTGTGTATATATATATATATATATACATGTATATGCAATTTGGGGTTAAATAAAAGACGTGTAAAATATAAAACAGTAATAATATAGAATTACAACAATAAATAATTCTATAAAAGAGGGAGACTTCCGAAGGCTGTTCATGGAGACCCCACAAAAACGATGGTCGCCTGACCACTAGGGCAACTGCCCTCTTCACATTATCCTTCAGCTTACAGGCGTACACTTAGAGGCGTACACTTTCTTTCCCCCTCCCCTATTTCAGATATACTGTTATATCGATTATGTCCAACCGATTAACAAATGAGCAAAAGATTACGGTTTTGAAATCGTTCTGCACAAAGTTATCTGGCTATGCTACAGAAGTTGCTTTTGCTGTTATTACAACAGCAAGATGGAGCAGGGGGTCTGTACTTTCAGCAGGACGGGACACCGGCCATTCTTGCAGCATTCACCCACCTTTTAACAAAATTGCTAGGAGGCAACACTTTTCCGTCGTCTGCGTATTCTGACACGGTTCTTCCACATCCTTGTTCGCACGGGATGCCTCTCAACGCCTCCAATCTCCACCGTAGAGGTTCTAGAGCTAATACATATAGAAGAGTTGGAGGCGACACCCTTGATGAACCGAGCGCGTGATGGTGAATGGTTCCGATTGGTAATCATTCAGCCGAACTACTGAGCAGATGTCACTGTACATTGCAGCGATCCAACCACGGAAAATGAAACGAAAACCGGCCGCCGTGAGAGCGTAATAGTAATGAGAGTAGTAGTAGTAGTAGTAGTAGTAGTAGTAGCAGCAGCAGTAGCAGCTGCTGCAAACTTTCTATCTAATAAGAAGAATGTAATTAAAATACAGATACAGAAATAAGTGAATAAAGAAAGAAAGAAAGAAAGAAAGAAAGAAAATACATAGAATAAATAAATAAAATATATGAACAAACAAATAAGCAAACAAATAGATGGAAAGGATTTTTATAGAAGGAAACTGTAATGATACAAAATGGCGTCCATGATTCGTTACACCTGCGGTGACACTTCCGGTACGAGGTTGTTTATTGTTGTGAAGGATGAGATATATACTCCTGATATCAGCAGAATATAAGAAAGATGATGAAAATAAAGAAGCTAAGTTGAATTTCTTCCTTTTTTTCTCCTGATTTTTTTCTTTTTCTTTTTTTTTTTTTTTTTTTTTTTT
>NW_026368844.1:0-831 GCF_001194135.2 Octopus bimaculoides | reverse complement strand
TCTATTTATCTATCTTTCTAGTTGTCTGCCTGTGTACACGCTGTCTGTCTGTCTGTCTGTCTGTCTGTCTGTCTGTCTGTCTGTCTATCTATCTATCTATCGTTATTGCTGCTGGATCTTGCAAGTGTGCAAATTTCAAAGTTTAGTGAAAATTTGGTGTATTGGTGTAATTTTTCATGTTGAATCTCAGAAGATATTTTACTTTTTCCAGAAAAATGTTTTCAAAAAGTTACAGTCAAAAAGCAAGAATTGGAAGCTATCATTTTGTGAGTAACTGCACGTGTTGCCAACTGTAATCAAATGAAATATTGACAGAAGTCTGCTTTATGCACGCCATATAATACCTCATATCTTTGGCGGCGGGGTTGGGGCGGAATTTACAGAAAATTATTGCGAATTTATATTCTACACACGGAAATTCATACGATTATGCAAGAAAAAAAATTTGGTTCGTGATTTAATGCCTATTTAGCTGTTATTTTTAGCACATCTCACAATCATCTCATACCTCATGTAGTTTAAGCATTTAATAAGCGAAAAATGACCACGTGGGTAAGCAGCTTGGTAACAGCTTGGCTTGTTACTATGGAAACAGGCACCTATGTGTCTGTGGCTTTCGATTGGCTAAAAATACTCAAAATTTGCAAACTTCAAAAGCTATTAACTTTTTATTTATTGAGTTATCGCGAAAATGAATTTCATGTCAACGACTATCATACAAAACAACATCAACACATCAAATATGAAATCAATTGGAACAAAAATTGAAGAAATTGGAAAGTGGTAACCAAACAGAAACGAACTTTGCTATAGTAGTAGTAGTAGTAGTAG
>NW_026368843.1:0-333 GCF_001194135.2 Octopus bimaculoides | reverse complement strand
ACAGCGTTTACTTTAAGGTCTGTAACATTTGTTGATTCATTTGTTCTTTCGGTTGTTGATTTAGTGTGTGCGCGTGCATGACCTACTTTTTGTTTTCTCCCAGCGTTTCAAGCCTAGGATAATGTTGTTCCAAAAAAGAATCTGATCAGCGTTCTACTACAACATATCTCGACATTTTTCACACAGCTTATATACAAAATTGATAACAATATGTGGGTAATAAAAGGTTAAATAAACGTTTACCTCTGCAGCCGATGTGACAGCACGTCCGTCAGTAGAGATACATTTCTTTTATTAACCACACAGGGCTCAACGCAGAGGGGACAAAATACA
>NW_026368841.1:0-245 GCF_001194135.2 Octopus bimaculoides | reverse complement strand
ATATATATATACATATATATATATACATAAATACGTACATATATAGATATATATGTATATATGATGTGCGTAGTATATATTTGTGCGCACGTATGTGCTTGTATTCGGATATATTTGTAAATACCGCTTTTGGCAAGAACTGAGGCGTTCATAAATATTAATATTTGGCTGTTTCATATATACATGCATTCATACAGACGTATACATACACATACACACACACACACACACACACACACATATAT
>NW_026368840.1:0-281 GCF_001194135.2 Octopus bimaculoides | reverse complement strand
CACACACACACACACACACACACATAAAAACAAAATATGAAGACACGTGTATAAACAACAATCTGGTGTACTGGTTTGATGCTCGGGAAAGTGAAAAAGTCTTTTACGTTTCAACGTAATATATATGTATATATAATTCAGTTTTTAATAGATATGCGGGTAATAGATACCCGCATATCTATTAATCCCCAAAACTGAATTATTACTGATTTCTATTTGAGATTTTGTATATTTCTATATAAATATATAAGCAACACCCCACTGTACGATATGCAGATGCA
>NW_026368839.1:0-643 GCF_001194135.2 Octopus bimaculoides | reverse complement strand
GTGCTCCAGCATGGCCACAATTAAATGATTGAAACAAGTAAAAGAGTAAAGAGTATATATATAAATGGTTGAATCATCAGCATGTCAGGCAAAATGCTCAGTAGCATTTCATCCCTCTTTCATTCTGAGTTTAAATTCCCTGAAAATCAACTTTGTCTTCCATCCTTTCAGGTCAATAAAATAAGTACCAGTACAGTACTGTGGTTAATATAATTGATTAGTTCCTTCCCAAAAACTGCTGGTTTTGTGCCGAAATTTGAAACCATTATTATTATTTTTAAGAACTACTTAAAGGCTCTTGTGAAATTCAACTACCCAGCACTTCCTGGTCAGAACATTAAATTTATTTTGTTAATCTTCAAGGTCGTAATGTCAACAAGACCTGGAAAAGTGGTGAAATTGATTTAATACTCTGGCCAGGAAACCCTGGATAGCTGAATGTCACAAGGTTTTTTGTATGGTCCTTATTAATAATAATAGCTTTACTGCTTTACTCTCTTAACTAATCAAGTGCTCTACTACTTGTTGAACTTCATACTACACAGATACATATTATATATACGCATATATACATATAAGCACACATATATATACACATAAACACACACACACATATATACACAAACATATATATATATATACA
>NW_026368838.1:472-1228 GCF_001194135.2 Octopus bimaculoides | reverse complement strand
CAGCTGGATGCCCTTCCTGTCACCAACCACTCAGCAGAATAGATTTGGTGCTTTTTACATGGCACAAGTACAGGTGAGGTCAGTTTTGGCACAAGGTTGTTAGTGCACTGGATGAAATGATTTGCCATATTTCACTTGGTGCTATATTCTGAGTTCAAATTCCACTAAGATCGACTTTGCCTTTCATCCTTTCTGGGTCAATAAATTAAGTACCAGTGAAACACTGGGGGTTGATGTAATCAACTTATCCCCTCCCGCAAAATGGCTGCCCTTGCAGCAAAATTTGAAATTATTATTATTATTATCATTATTAAGGTGAGCTGGCAGAATTGTTAGCATGCCAGGCAAAATGCTTAACAGCATTTTGTCTGTCTTCATGTTCTAAATTCAAATTTGACTGTGGCTGACTATGATTTTCATCCTTTCAGGGTGGATAAACTAAGTACCAGTTGAATGCTGGGGTCGATGTAATTGACTTACTTCCCCCTCCCATATTCATATATATTAGAAAGGATTATTATTGTATCAGTTCGTTTTGGAAGATTCCTGGTGTGATATCGTGTTTTGAAACAAGATATTGTTGTATTTTGGGATGGTCATTTTTTTCATTTTTGTTTGCCAAATAAACACACACACTATATATTTTTTCTTCACTGATTTATTACAGTTCTTATTTTTTTATCTTGATTTTATATATATATATATATATATATATATATATATATATATATATATATATATATATATATATATATA
>NW_026368838.1:0-462 GCF_001194135.2 Octopus bimaculoides | reverse complement strand
TAATCATAAATATATAGGGATTGACAGTAACCTGCTTCTCCAACATACTGAGAATTCAGAAATAGCAGCCAAAGAACTACTGATTCCAAAACTACAAATTTGACTCTAAATTGATAGCGATAATTTTGATACACACAGAACAAAAAAACAGTAGAGAAGAGTAAGAAACAACTTGCCTTTAGTTAATTTAGTACGACCGTTTCACAGTTAAGTTGTTTTTTACTCTTCTCTACTGTTTTTTGTTCTGTGTGTATCAAAAATATCGCTATCAATTTAGAGTAAAATTTGTAGTTTTGGAATCAGTAGTTCTTTGGCTGCTATTTCTGAATTCTCAGTATGTTGGAGAAGCAGGTTACTGTCAATCCCTATATATTTATGATTATAAATGATATTACCGATAAGGTTTTTTCAAACTGGGCTACCCGGCAAAATTGTTAATTATTAATTTTATTACTAATTGAC
>NW_026368837.1:0-222 GCF_001194135.2 Octopus bimaculoides | reverse complement strand
TTAAGAGTTCGCAAAAAGTTGAGGAGGAACTGACCTAGCTTTTTTTCTCTGGTGTATTGAGGGTATGTTTGCTGTCTTAAGAGACAATATGACTGGCTAGCTGGGGTGGGAGGAAGGAAGAGGTAAAAGGGATTTTTTGATTTTTGGTTGGTCTGTGAGCTAGTCTGTCATAGTTCACTGGTTTTTGGAACTAGTTTTGTGCACATCTCTATGTGTGTGTGT
>NW_026368836.1:0-281 GCF_001194135.2 Octopus bimaculoides | reverse complement strand
CACTCATAGATGGACTTGTAGATTTCTTTTTAAAAAACAAGTTTAGAGTTTGCTTAGAAGAGGCTTTTTTTCACTCTCTATAAATTTCTCAGTAACACACAGAAGCATTTGTTATGGTAGTAAAAACTTTTGCACTTTGCTCAAAATTTGGATCTTGTGCTTGAAATATAAAACTCATAAATCCAGAATCTCGTAAAGTGAGGTATTACTGTATGTATGTGTATATATATGTACATATCATCATCATCATCATCGTTTAACATCTGCTTTCCATGCTAGCA
>NW_026368835.1:0-303 GCF_001194135.2 Octopus bimaculoides | reverse complement strand
ATAATAAGGGTGAAAAATTGAATATTAATTTAATTAATGTCAATTTAAAACCAGTGGCCTAGCGTATTGAAAAATCTGAAGATTCAGGAAAATTATATTACATACATAAAAGAGGGATGACAACTAACTGGACATCCATTATGTTAGAAGCCGACGACCTATGGTTTGACCACTAAGAAAAGATTGTTCTCAATCTTTTCTTAGTGGTCAGATCATAGGTGGTCTTCTAGCATAATGGATGTCCACTTAGTAGTCATTGACCGTTGACTGAACACTATTCAATTTTTTTTCTCCGTGTTTTTC
>NW_026368834.1:0-301 GCF_001194135.2 Octopus bimaculoides | reverse complement strand
TTCTTTTGCCACGTCATGTACCCAGTTATGTATCGATATGTACATGTAGAAGAAGGTATGCACATACATGTACATATATGTGCATATATTCATATATTGTTTGTATCACACGACAGAACGCACGCGTTTACCTTTATACAGTAAGTTTGAACTATTTTTCTAACGCGACTCTCTCTATCTCTATATCTATCTCCCCCTCTCATTCTTCCCTCTACTGTTCTTTGCCTCTCCTTGTCATTACTATCTCTCTTTCTCTCTCTATCTCTCGTTGCTCGTCCTTCGCCTCTCACCGTTACTACTA
>NW_026368833.1:0-462 GCF_001194135.2 Octopus bimaculoides | reverse complement strand
GGTGAGGATGTAATCTATAAGTTGCCATTTCTTAGAACCAGGGTGCATCCACGTCATTTTATGCTTATTCTTTAGTCGAAACATTGTATTCATGACACATAAATCCATTTCTATGCACATTTGTAACAGTAGCAAACCATTACTGTTGGAACTCCCAACCCCATGCTTTCCTAGGACACCTCAAGTCTCCCAATCTGCACCAACGTGAGCATTAAAATCACCCAAAATGACAACTTTGTCCTCATGGGGGATATTGTGTATAATCTCTGTGATAGATAGAAGGCAAGTTTATCATCCTCAGATGAATTCATAGTTGGAGCATATGCAATTATGAGTGTTGCATAGCGACCTTTTCTTAATGGCAGCCTTACAGACATTAAATGATCCAAATGACCACATGGTAGTTCCTCAAGTTTTGAAACCATAGCGGTTTTGATAGCAAATCCCACTCCTGATTCTTTC
>NW_026368832.1:220-892 GCF_001194135.2 Octopus bimaculoides | reverse complement strand
GAGTTACCTCGCCTGTCCATGACTAACGTGCGAAAAATCGATGTCCATGGTTTCCAAAAGGGATGGAGGGTGAGTTACTTCGCCTGTCCATGACACTAACGTGCGAAAAATAGATGTCCTTGTCTCCCAAATGGGATGGAGGGTGAGTTACCTCGCCTGACAATGACTAACGTGAAAATCGATGTTCATGGCTCCCAAAAGGGATAGAGGGTGAGTTACCTCGCCTGTCCATGACTAACTTGTGAAAAATCGATGTCCACGGCTCCCAAAACGGATAGAGGGTGAGTTACCTCGCCTGTCCATAATTAACGTGCGAAAAATCGAAGTATGTGGCTCCAAAAAGGGATGGAGGGTGAGTTACCTCGCCTATCCATGACTCTAACGTGCGAAAAATAGATGTCCTTGTCTCCCAAAAGGGATGAAGGGTGAGTTACCTCGCCTGTCCATGACTCTAACGTGCGAAAAATAGATGTCCTTGTCTCCCAAATGGGATGGAGTGTGAGTTACCTCGCCTGACCATGACTAAAGTGAAAAATCGATGTCCATGGCTCCCAAAAGTGATGGAGGGTGAGTTACCTCGCCTGTCCATGACTAACTTGTGAAAAATCGATGTCCACGGCTCCCAAAAGGGATGGAGGGTGAGTTACCTCGCCTGTCCATGATTCTAATGTG
>NW_026368832.1:0-210 GCF_001194135.2 Octopus bimaculoides | reverse complement strand
GTGAAAAATCGATGTCCACGGCTCCCAAAAGGGATGGAGGGTGAGTTACCTCGCCTGTCCATGATTCTAATGTGCGAAAAATAGATGTCCTTGTCTCCCAAAAGGGATAAAGGGTGAGTTACCTCGCCTGTCCATGACTCTAACGTGCGAAAAATAGATTTCCTTGTCTCCCAAATGGGATGGAGGGTGAGTTACCTCGCCTGACCATGA
>NW_026368831.1:0-263 GCF_001194135.2 Octopus bimaculoides | reverse complement strand
TCTTGAATAAACTTGTATGGTTTTGTTCTTTCCATGCCCTACAACAGAGACATATTGCATAGGATGCAGTATGTGTGTTTGAACATGTGAGGGATGCAGTGTGGTTATGTGAGCATGACATGTTTGGAGCAGTTTGATTGTTTAGATAGGTATGGGCATATTGCAGCTTGACAGCATTGACATGATATGTTGGGTGCTGTATAAGTGTTTGGACATGTGACAGATGTAATGTGACTGCTTCATCATCATCATCATCGTCACTG